>NC_086453.1:19086809-19386809 GCF_028390025.1 Pseudophryne corroboree | reverse complement strand
TAGTGCACATGCACCATCTTCCCAAATATCATTGAGAAGATGGCACCAGCTGAGGAGGGGGGACCCGGTTCCCGGGGCAAGCAAGGTTCGAAAGCAGGTGCCCGCAACCATGCCCCCCCCCCCTGGATTTGGGGTGGGCGCGGTAGTAGGTGTGGCTCCCCTATTTGAATTTTGCCCCCACCTCTGGCACCGCCACTGGCAAGGAAGTCCTGGAACAGAGCATTTTGTGCCTGATGGAATGGGTCATGTTGGAGGGTGTGCTCTAGCACAGGCCCTGATCCCAAGGGTGGCAGAGACAAGATTCTCCGCTCTTGTCTCCATGCAGCCATCACAAGGTAGCTATTCATCTGTTTAACCATCGATGCACAGTATACGCAGGACATTTGTGCATGCACAATGAAGCAATGCTGTTGGGTGCTTTCGGGTGTCCGCAATTGTCTGGAGATTAATTATACATCGGATGAGCCTCAGAAACAAAACATCGCAACCCTGGAAAAACTATTTCCAATGAATCGGGAACATCGATAGCTGCCAATCATCGGTTTCCAATGTCCAACCCCTCCACTGCCCCCCAACCTCTCTCCAAACCCCAAGTGCTCCAGGCAAAAGCCGCTGTGCAGTGATTTATTGCAGAGGGAGCTCAAGGTGACACCGGTCTCCTGCAATCAGTGTTGCATCATGACTGACAGCACGGGAGCAGGAGGGACAGGATAGGTAGAGGAGGCATCGCCCCCCCCCCCCTCCTCACTGCGTCAGTCGCAGCCGTCGCTGCTGCAGTGAGCGACCAGTGACCAGAGTTATGGGGGGGGGGCAGTGTACAAGGGCCACCACAGCACCATGAGGTGTGACACCTCCCCCTTTACTTGTCACTAACAGGAGAAGGCCTTATTGAATGAGAAGGCATATGTGCCCATCACCACAAATACTGAGAACTGAATCCATCGTACAGTACGGGAGAAATTGTACTGTGCATGGTGGTCCATACAGTGTGACTAGGACAATGACATAGATCATACATGATAAGAGAAATGTACAGTGCAGTTGTTTATACACCAAAAGAAAACCAGATACTGAGAATCACATACAGCATACAGAACAATAGAAGTGGTACTGTGCCCTGTCCATAAGTCCAGATACTGACATCAGCATTCAGAAGAAGAGAAGTGGTACTGTGCCCTTGTCCATATGTCCAGACACTGACATCAGCATTCAGAAGAAGAGAAGTGGTACTGTGCCCTTGTCCATATGTCCAGACACTGACATCAGCATTCGGAAGAAGAGAGGTGGTACTGTGCCCTTGTCTATAAATCCAGACACTGTCATCAGCATTCAGAAGAAGAGAAGTGGTGCTGTGCCTTTGTCTATAAGTCCAGACACTGACATCAGCATTCAGAAGAAGAGAAGTGGTACTGTGCCCTTGTCCATAAGTCCAGACACTGACATCAGCATACAGAACAATAGAAGTGGTACTGTGCCCTTGTCCATAAGTCCAGATACTGATATCAGCATTCAGAAGAAGAGAAGTGGTACTGTGCCCTTGTCCATAGGTCCAGAAACTGACATCAGCATACAGAACAATAGAAGTGGTACTGTGCCCTTGTCCATAAGTCCAGACACTGACATCAGCATTCGGAAGAAGAGAGGTGGTACTGTGCCCTTGTCCATAAGTCTAGTCACTGACATCAGCATTCAGAAGAAGAGAGGTGGTACTGTGCCCTTGTCCATAAGTCCAGACACTGACATCAGCATTCAGAAGAAGAGAAGTCGTACTATGCCCTTGTCCATAAGTCTAGTCACTGACATCAGCATTCAGAAGAAGAGAGGTGGTACTGTGCCCTTGTCCATAAGTTCAGACACTGACATCAGCGTTCGGAAGAGGAGAAGTGGTACTGTGCCCTTGTCCATAAGTCCAGAGACTGACATCAGCATTCAGAAGAAGAGAAGTGGTACTGTGCCCTTGTCCATAAGTCCACAAACTGACATCAGCATTCAGAAGAAGAGAAGTGGTACTGTGCCCTTGCCCAGAAATCCAGACACGGACATCAGCATTCAGAAGAAGAGAAGTGGTACTGTGCCTTTGTCCATAAGTCCAGACACTGACATCAGCATTGAGAAGAAGAGAAGTGGTACTGTGCCCTTGTCCATAAGTCCAGACACTGACACAGCAAACATAAGTCCAGACACTGACATCAGCATCCATAAGTCCAGACACTGACACAGCATTCAGAAGAAAGAAGTGGTACTGTGCCCTTGTCCATAAGTCCAGACACTGACATCAGCATACAGAAGAAGAGAAGTGGTACTGTGCTCTTGTCCATAAGTCCAGACACTGACATCAGCATACAGAAGAAGAGAACTGGTACTGTGCCCTTGTCCATAAGTCCAGACACTGACATCAGCATTCAGAAGAAGAGAAGTGGTACTGTGCCCTTATCCATAAGTCCAGACACTGACATCAGCATTCAGAAGAAGAGAAGTGGTACTGTGCCCTTGTCCATAAGTCCAGACACTGACACAGCATTCAGTAGAAGAGAAGTGGTACTGTGCCCTTGTCCATAAGTCCAGACACTGACATCAGCATACAGAAGAAGAGAAGTGGTACTGTGCTCTTGTCCATAAGTCCAGACACTGACATCAGCATACAGAAGAAGAGAACTGGCACTGTGCCCTTGTCCATAAGTCCAGACACTGACATCAGCATACAGAAGAAGAGAAGTGGTACTGTGCCCTTGTCCATAAGTCCAGACACTGGAACAGCATTCAGAAGAAGAGAAGTGGTACTGTGCCATTGTCCATAAGTCCAGACACTGACATCAGCATTCAGAAGAAGAGAAGTGGTACTGTGCCCTTGTCCATAAGGCCAGACACTGACATCAGCATAAAGAAGAAGAGAATTAGTGCTGTATAGCTGAATCGCTTTATGACGTTAGCGGGCCAGGGTGAATTAGTGAGACCCCTTGACCCTTACATAAGATGGGTAACTTGCAGCTTTGTCCCACAGAGTCTATCATACATGAAATAAATTGTATTATTTCTCCATGAGGCATTGGGAAGGCATTCCTCGCGACTTGCTCCGCAGATGCACCGCAGCGCATAGATTCGCAGAGCAGTGCGGAAACCGTGCCTCCGTTTGTGGACTGAGATTATGTCAATTAGGAAAAGTGGAGAGGGGTCATATTTAGGTTTCCACTCAGCATCAGAGGCGCACGTAACCCGCACCCTGTTTCCAGGCTCAGTTAGTTGAGGGTTTATTTGCACGAAAACTTCATAAAACCCCTATGGCACATGCGTTACTCTGAGCGTACGCACATAGGCACCACTGTATTTCATGCGGGACCGATGGTATCAGAAATTCCTGGGCGGCGACTGGGAGGCGGACACAATAAAATCCAATTCCTGGCCACGTTACGGGATTGCTGCGGACAGGCCAGTGACAGCGGCTGCATTGTTGTCAGACACATGAGGGCTTCAACAGATGCCCCTGTCCAGACGGAGACATCATCGCAAGCATCGATGGTGGCCTGTCAGAAACATCCGATGGTGTCAAAATTGAGCTTGCTCATTTATGCGTATGCTACTGCGCCAGGAGAAGGCTGACACTAGCATTTACATATTATCGCCCCCTAACTCCGACAACAGGCTCTAGAGCGGACGCAGTAGCGCCCACCTTAGGCCATTCCTCTACCAGAAATGAGACCCGTTATTGCGCGATCATGTTGCACATGTGACATCATGACGGTCGGCACCAAGATCGTCCCGGGAACCAGGAATATGAGTGCTGGATGTGTCCTAAGTATGGGTCCGGGCTGCAGGGCTCCATTCCCTGCACCTTGTAAGCCTGAACACGCATGCCACCAGACCTTGCGTCCTGGGCGGCGTCACCACTCGCCCATCCCTAGCTGTGTAACTTCTCCATTGCGGAGTCATCTAATGTTAGCGGGGGGTATTTAGGGGTCTATTCATGAAGCAGTGAAAAGTGTGGAGAAGTGAGTCAGTGGAGAAGTTGCTCCTGGCAACCAATCAGCTGCTCCGTACAATTGTATAGTATGCAAATTATAAATGTTACTTCAATGCTGATTGGTTGCCATGGGCAACTTCTCCACTGGCTCACTTCTCCACACTTTTCACTGCTTCATGAATAGACCCCTTATTATTTATTTATTACCAGTTTCTTATATAGCGCAGCATATTCTGTTGGGGCAACAGTAATAGAACAAAACTGGTTAACAACATACAGACCTAGAGGTCGGAGGGCCCTGCTCGCAAGCTTACAATCTATAAGGAAATAGGCATTGATACACAAGGATAGGTGTGTAGGTCATACTTACCTACTTTGCTGCCCCCTCCTCCGAGGCGTGGCTGGCAGCAGGATGGGCATTCCAGGGGCGTGGCCAACAGGGCAGTGGACAGTCTGGGGGGCGTGGCATCATGATCGCATCATCGTGGCTCTGCCCCCCGCTATGCAGTGCCGAGAAAAGAGGCACTGTATAGCGGGGGGCGGAGCTACGATGACGTGATTCAGCGCGAATTGCGTCATCGGACCCCCTCGGACCACCCACTTGTTCTCTGCTGCGGGCGGCCGAGGATGGTCGTGGAGGGGCAGCACGGTAAGCGGGAGGCTTGCCCACCATTCCGGGGGGGCGGGAGGGCCACCCGATTTTCGGGAGCCTTCCTGGCACGTCAGAGTTAAGCCAAGGCAGTCTCCGAGTGCGCTCCGTAAAATAAGCCAGCGTTGTCTCCAACAAAAAACGGTTGTCAGCTATGATACTGCAACATTTATGACACTGTCGTACAAGGCTAGGTGACAGGGTTGGCAGTTCTGGGCACTCCGTCCTTCTAACAGCGAGCGCGTTGAGCTGAGCTGTCAGCTGTGGATGAACGCTGTCCGATACCATCAGCAGAGGCTGTGACAGGATAGAAGTGGTAGGACAGAAGATGAGGCTCCTCACACGGACTCTGGATATCGGAGCAAGGATTACAGCCCGCAGTCATCTGACACATCCTGCATAATGTATTCCCTCTAGGAAAGGCCAATGTCAGAGACTAATTGAGCAAGACAGGGCTAATACTAAGCCGCATTCCTGGACAGCCGTACCTCGCAGTGTCGCAGCGCACGCGTTCCCTGGCTGGGAAGGGGTTAATCGCCAAAAGGTCCTGGGCTGAGCCGCCGCACCTTAAAGAGATAGTCGCCTGCACCTTTTTCCTCAAAGCCTGATATTAAGGCGGAATCGGGACTGCGCATTGCACAGCGCTTTACCGGAAGTTACCGTCGGTTGCGTGTTCGCTGTTCAGGGAACGTTTTTAGAAGCTGTGATTACCGTTTTAAATACACAAAAGCTTGAGTACCCCAACAAATTAATGAGTGGGTTTCCTCCGGGCGCTCCGGTTTCCTCTCACAATCCAAAAATATACTGGTAGGGTAATTGGCTCCCAGCTAAAATTAACCCTAGTATGAATGTGTGTGTGTGTGTGTGTGTACATGTGGTAGGGAATAGAGTGTAAGCTCCACAGGGGCAGGGACTGATGTGAATGAGCAAATATTCTCTGTAAAGCGCCGCGGAATATGTGTGCGCTATATAAATAACTGGTAGTAATAATAATGTAAATGTACCTATGGAGGCCTGCACACATTTGGTGCATATTAAACCTTACAACTGGAGAGGTGGAAGGGGGAGGAGGGGTGGGGGGGGTTCCACCCATAGGCAACGCTCCGTAAAGATGCGTTTATACAAATGCAGCGCGCAGAGCGTTAAGTAGGCGCGTATGCATCTGTTCGGAGTCATATTTATTGCACCTGACGCAGGGTAGGTGCGAGTACACGTTAATGATGGTGATGACTGATACGTCGCAGATCCACAGATGCGTCCGGCTTTGTCGTGCATTTTCTTTGGAGTAATTTATGGCGCTCTGGCTATAACAGCTCTGCATCAGCTCTCCTGTGCGCTGCGTAAACAGCCATATAAAGCAGTGATCAATAGACATTATTCTCAGTATTGCAGCCGGCTAAGCCGTGTTCACACTGCGGTGTAGGGGGCACATGTGTCTATGGGGTGAGGCAGCGATAACCCCTTCATTTCACCACCATGTAGTACAAGGCAAACCGTCAGAGATTTCTCCAGCGGCGCCTCCGTCTTCTTCTAATAACAGCTACGGCGGCGAAGCCTTATGGGCACTTACTAAGCGGCGAAAGGCTTGCCCAGCAGCACATATCGCCTCTGCCGCAATTGTAAGGCGCAACGGAATATGCTGCGCTATATAAGAAACTGTTAATAAACAAATAAATTACTTTTTTCTTAATGAAATAGACAACGGCCCCCGGATTGCAAATACATCTCCCATGTCAGCTAAAGAGCGTTCCTATAGATGTAGAAAATCCCATCCGCATCCGACAACTAATTCATTCATGTTCCCCCAATGATTGCTGGATGAATGTCGCCCGGGTTGCTCTGCAGGTTACTGAGAGATCTTGGCTCTGCTATATTATATTTGCAGGATTCTCAATGAGATGGTCCAGGAGCCGTATCCGCATCAGGTGCACGGTCTCTATGGCGCAGCGCAGGATGCATGACAGCACGATGGATGCCAGGCAGCAAATTGGTTAAGGCACCAGTAGCAGTGACTATCCCTGTGTGTCCTTGCATGGGGGGCTTGTGGGAGAGTTGCCACATGTTGTGGGAAGACTGTGTGCTGGGCTCACAATAGACCTCACTCAAGAGAGGACGGCTGGCCTGTCACCCGCTGCCTCTGTATAGAAATCTCCTTTCCCCGGCCGCCCGCTCCCCCCTCGACCACTACTTGCAGTGTGAATAGAAACAGCAGGTCCAGTTCCCATCGCTCCTTCCCCCCCACACCCCTCACAGCCTCAGTGCCGCACACAGCCCTGCAGAGCATGGGAATCCTAGCAGCTTGGATGGAAGGACATGGCGACGGACGATACGAGCTGCTAGATACAGCTGCCGGTGCAGGTGTATGGGTGGCGGAGACTGGGGGTGGGGAAGGGGCTCACGACACAGGTTGCCAAGTTCTCACAGGGCGCAGAACTAGCAAGAGGAGCACAAAAGCGTCGGCTCAGCCAGCAAGGAGAATATAGATTTTTCTCTTTCTTTTCCACCAGTGTTCAATCCCTGCAAATTACACACGTCCAAACAAAACCCCAGCCATTAAAATTACTGTGGGGTGAAATCGCAGACGGGTGGCCCTCGGCCTGTTTTCCGAAGTCTGGAAACCATGGGGGGAAGTGTACTAAGGCTTGGAGAGAGATAAAGTATCAGCCAATCAGCTCCTACTTGCCATGTTACAAGCTGCGGGCAGGATGCACTAAGCATTGCATCCGTGATGCGGTACATCCCGCCACTTACCGCGTACATACTAATTGCATACCCTGCACCCATTTTTTTTCCAATGCTCACCTCTCTGGAGTACCCCGTTTGCTGCAGAACATCTCCACAAATCACCGGGAAAATGGCGGGGCGGCCACTTTCCCGGCGGATCGCGAATGCGCAACAGAGTCTGTGCCGCTCGTGCTCAGACTTTACTGCGCTGCCGGTTGGAGAGGAGGGGGCACGGATGGAGGAGATGCGAAACATTCAACGTTTTTAAAATAAACTATTCCATCTATTTCTGCGCAGTCAGCAAAGGTTCACGGGTCATAGTCGTGGGTGGCTGCGGATCCACTGGTGGCCCTCAGAACTGTGGCCCATAGAGATAAATAAGGACCGTCGTTTGTAGGAACTGGCTGATTGTAATCACAGCACATTGAAGGGGAGATGTACCAAGCCTTGGAGAAGTTTCCCAAAGCAACGAATCAGCGTCTAACCTTCATTTATTAGACTGTGCTTGATAAATGAGCGATGGGAGCTGATTGCTTTTATCTCTCTCCAAGGCCTGATACAATGTCCCCACTGAATCTGTCCAGCATCCCTCCACCTGGTCCTCATAGTAATATCTCTGAAGACTCACCACCCCTGACTCCTATGTAACATTCTAAGTCAACATATTCTAGTGTTCCTGCAGTGGGACACACCTGGGATATCCTGTAAACATGGAGTCCTGCAAATGCTCCTTGCAAAATCATTAGGTTATTACATTTACAGACCTGCAGAGCATTGTCCGACGTTGAAGGCCCTCTGGAAAAGCCCATTTATTAGGGGGACAAGACCCTCTACTGGTAATTGGGTTTTATTATTATACCTTCATGGCATTGCTCTCTAAGAAGTCAGTAAAACATAGATATAAGTTCTGTATGAGATCCTCAATCAGCTGCAAGAATACTCGGAGGGCATAACGGGGTGTAATGTGCATCGGGGACATCTCAGATCCAAGACCTCAATCTCCGGAGCAGCTTTTATGTGACAGATTAAAGGGAGAGGGGGCACGGGACGGGAGGGGGTGGCACAGAGAGACCGGCGGGGGGTCAGAAGGGGCCCTTGGAGCAGGTGATGGAGAGTGACAGGGAGTGACAGATGATAGGAGGCGACAATGATAGGACATCCTCAGGCGTTCATCCCATATGAAAAGGGAATCTCTATAATATTCACACTTACCTATGTAAAAGTTTCATGCAACCTCTAACTCCAGATACTTTATATTGTGTATACGCTTGTTGTGTAGCAGAGGGTAAGTATTGCTTTTATCACCCTCAATACGGACAGAACCCCCCTCACCCCCTTCCACTGCAACGCCTGTGTTTATAAATAGGTAGAACACATGTCCCCTCCGCTCCCCATTGCCAATATATCTATAAAATTTGAGTAAACATATTGATTTACAACTCTCCAGCGGTCACTTAAGTTCCAGGCTGCAGCAAGTCTGATTCACTGGAGACCAATTTGGTCCTTGTGTTTCCCATACGAACCGTTCCACCAATCTGGGCCTGTACGTGGCCCGTCCCTTCATAGGCTTACAGATAGGAACTCTGCTGCACACGGGGAAAAAATCCTCCCTCCGAGGCTTCAGTTTTACCTCAGATATCTGTATTGCCTGGCACACTTGGGTCTGTCGCAGGCTAGATAGCAAATGTGGTAAAAATGTCTCCAGTGCCTGAAATTATAACGTATTTCCACCCCCATGCAGAGCCATCCACGTCTCGAGATACATGGTCCCAGTCTGGGCAGCCATTTTGTACCTTGCTTATACTAAGCCATCACCATCAGCGTTTATTTGCACTTGCGCTGTAGTATTGACAGGCGTAAACGTGTGTACCTTAACATATAGGCACAATGGGCAGCTGCCCAGGGCACCGCAATTCTAGGGGCCTTCGAGCAGGGGTGGGGCATCTGCCAGACGGTGAGGGGCTGTTTAAATGCTGGTTGGTGGATGGCTGGAACTATCCACCAATCAGAATGCAGCATTCTCTACATGCCTCCCAGCCAGCAGCAAGACAGTGAACGGCTCACAGCATGCTGATTGGTAGATGGCTCGAGCTATATTTAATTATATTTAGTGAAGGAATCACTGGGAAATTGGTGATTTTCTCAGCGACATGCGCAGTCAATTCTGGCACAGTGCCGCTCTGATGGAGAAATGCCCCTCATCTTGCTACAATGTCTAATTACAGTACTAATAAGTGTTAGAATATGAGTTTTATCTGCGTGGAAGACTGGCGCCTCTGTGAGATTGTATAGAGGACGAGGTCTGGGGAGATAGTCGGATAATGTTGACAGGCCAGTAAATCTATACTTAATCCATAATACTTACACTTCACAATATGTACATTTTCCCCGTCAGGATAATGAACGACAAAATAAATTGAACGGCGACAGCTTCCTCAATATACATTTACATCATTAAACAGCCGCGCTCCGGTATTAAATGGCATAAAACGATATCTAAAAATATTTTCCCTCTTTAAAAGGACCTCTCCTCCCCCCCCTCCCTCGCGCACTCAGAAGCCTTGAACCGTCCTGTTTGCGAGGTTCAGCTCCTGTGCTGAAGTTCACATCAAAGAGACGTGACTCCACCATGGGAGATGTCAACTAAGACCCCAAGAGCGTGCAGCGGGGCGAGAGAGCGCGTGGAGGGCGTCGGGGGACATGTCTCCTTGTGAGACTGCTGTGTTTGAGGATTAGCAGAGAAACATATTTAAAAGCACTGCAGCCACGGGAAAAGCTGCCTTTCCATTCTAAATCTCATCAAATCACCATAGCCGACAATCTGTTCTCTTCCCAGCACCTACTAAACCCCCCCACCACCGCCGCCACCATCACCCCTCACCGCTGCCCCCACTTCTAAGTGAGCAGCAAGGGAAAGGTGGGGGCGAGTGAGGCTCTTAAGCAGTTTAAGAGCGTAAACAAGTGTACCTACCTCTGTATATTTATTTTTCTATATAGCTTTATAAATATATATATATATATATATATATATATATTTCAGACTTTTGAGATTTATCCACAGTCTCCGCACCGAGCTTTAGAGGAAGGGGGGGGAAAAACTGGGTCTCTCACAGATAATTGCCGAAACTGCTCATCATTAGAGAACAAGAGACGTGTATTTCAGACAAAGAAGCGAGCTGGAACACGAAGATCATGATCCCAAACTGCTGGGAGAAAAAAAAAGCCCAATGTTATCTACTGTACCAATCCGCCGTACTATAAAACGCACATCCTCTTCACACCGTTACCTTTCTCATAGATTCGGCGCCAAATCTCCTGACATCTCTTCAGCGTAATTATCGCGGGACAGAGGAATCCATTCTGATTATTTGCAAATGTCAGTTAAGTTAGCTCATTAATTATCCGGATTTAAGCAGATAAAGTGAACGTTCTATTCACTTGGTGTCTATATATTGGTCATAAATATATCTATATAAGGCTGTGTATTAGGCCACTATAAAGAAAGTACAGTAAATGTTTTCATACCCATTTTCACTTTTCTTTTTTGTATTTTTAGAGAACACTGGTGGTCATTCCGAGTTGATCGCTAGCTGCATTCGTTCGCTGTGCAGCGATGAGGCAAAAAAACGGCACTTCTGTGCATGCGTATGCGGCACAATGCGCACGCGCAACTTACTATTACAACGAACGATGTAGATTCACAAAGGGTCTAGCGATGCTTTTCAGTCACACTGATGGCCGCAGAGTGATTGACATGAAGTGGGCGTTTCTGGGTGGCAACTGACCGTTTTCAGGGAGTGTTCGGGAAAAAACGCAGGCGTGCCAAGAAAAACGCAGGCGTGGCTGGGTGAACGCAGGGCGTGTTTGTGACGTCAAAACAGGAACTGAACAGTCTGAAGTGATCGCAAGCGCTGAGTAGGTTTTGAGCTACTCTAAAACTGCACATAAAAATTTTGTAGCCGCTCTGCGATCCTTTCGTTCGCACTTCTGCTAAGCTAAAATACACTCCCAGTGGGAGGCGGCATAGCGTTTGCACGGCTGCTAAAAACTGCTAGCGAGCGATCAACTCGGAATGACCACCACTGTGTTGTCTAAAATGCGCTGAAATGCAGCGAATACGCTGAAATGGAACAAGCGGCATCTGGAAAAGCGCAGCGCAAATATATTTGTAAATGGATACGGACTCACTTAGGAGCTGCAATCTGCGCTCCAGATGGCTCCCTCGGATGGTACCCCTGGGGGGCAGTATGTACTTCCCGTGGATCTACTCATACAGGGTATAAAATAATACTCCACACGTGTCAGTTCTCCCATATATGCCCCTGTATGGCTTATCTCCATAACCTTCGTAGTTCACCCAACATGGCGGCCTCGCCTGGTAAGCTTGTGGATGGGATGAAACCTACAGGGGCCTGACGGTCATGTTTGGACCCTACTCCTAGTGTTTGGATGCGGCTTACACCCATTTTGTGTCATCTATTCTTGTCGTAACCTATTCCACCTTGGATAATCCCACGTAGTGTGCCTCTCCTGGTACCTTTCGTGGGTGGAATTAGGGCTTTATGGTGGAACCCACCCTGCTCATCCAACGGCCGCTGCCTGACCTCCTCCATCTCCCGGCTCCTGCGTCCTGCACTGTGGGAAAGACGTCATGATGTCTCCCACAGCGAGAGGTGGCGGGGGAGCTGTACTGTACTGCCGCAGGTGTTCTGGCCCACCCATCGTCTGGGGCGATAGCTAAGGACGGCAGGGTAATGCACTAGAGGGGATTGGGTGGCTGGGGATTGGGGGCAGCTGTAGCAGAGGGTTTGCATAGCTGCCCTGTTATGGGACTGGGTGGAATATATAATTCCGTGGACTTTATAACCCATAATGACTGCACCAACCTGCTATATGCTTACTGTGCGCTCTAGGTTTTGGTTGTTTTTAATTATTTGTGTGTGGTTTTCTGCTTGCTGTAATACCACATCCGGTGTACTATGTGCTGTGCTTTTTATGTCTATAACGCGACTTTGAGTTCTGCTGGAGGAAAGCGCTATATAAATAACATTATTATTATTATTATTATTATTATTATTATTATTATTACAACCATTTCAGTGCAAGTGGACCTACGTCCTAAGGGCCTAAACAATGGTTTACATGCGTCTCCGATGGTGTAAGATCTGCGAACTGCGCATGTGCCGGTCTCGTTATGCGAGATCACACACGGTGCCGCCTAAGCTACGGGATGACTGGGAGGTGTTACCTGTGCAGTCTCACGGATGTGATCTTGTGAGGAACACATTGTATACAGACCATATGGATCCCTATGTACACTGCATGATGACTGCGGTGCTAATTCCTGCTGGAACACTGGCCACGGACAGGAAGTGAGCTGGATGCGGGGACGGGCACCTACATTTATCATTGCCGCTCATGAGTGTTCACCCACGTGCAGCCCACAAAGTGGCAACAGCTTCGTATTTCACTACACTATAAAATCTGGACATTACTCCGCAAATGAAAACCATAGATTTGTGACGCTCTCAGTGGGCTGGTGGCTGCGACTTCTCTTTCTGAACAAAATGTCTTAGCTATACCCAAATGCAGCCATCAACCGGTGCAAAACTTCAACCCCTCTGTCCATGCCACCGTCTTCTGTCCATTCCACCATCTTCTGTCCACGCCACCGTCTTCTGTCCACGCCACCATCTTCTGTCCACGCCAACTTCTTCTGTCTACACCACCGTCTTCTGTCCATGCCACCGTCTTTTGTCCACACCACTGTCTTTTGTCCACCCCACCGTCTTCTGTCCATGCCATCGTCTTCTGTCCACGCCACCGTCTTCTGTCCATGCCATTGCAACCTCTCCATGCCACCATCTTCTGTCCATGCCACCGTCTTCTGTCCACACCACCGTCTTTTGTCCACCCCGCCATCTTCTGTCCATGCCACCGTCTTCTGTCCATGCCATCATCTTCTGTCCATGCCAACGTCTTCTGTCAATGCCACCGTCTTCTGTCCACGCCACCATCTTCTGTCCATTCCACTGTCTTCTGTCCACGCCACCGTCTTATGTCCACGCCACCGTTTTCTGTCCATTCCACCATCTTCTGTCCACGCCACCGTCTTCTGTCCATGACACTGACTTCCTCTGCAAACCATGTAATTTGGCAGAAATCTAGGGGGCCAGTCACACTGAGGCCATTGCCAGGCCTCCCTCACATCCAGTCAGGGGCTATTTAACAAATGAGGGGGCCTGTCTGTAAGTTTTAGTTTACATGGTCCCTCTCGCCCTTTAAATCTGGTGCCGGTGGCTGCGCAGAAGATTGCAAATGCCCTGCAATATTTTCAGAGGTTTCTTTGGAAATATGATGCTGAGCCTGACACCACGTTACAGAAGAGATCACAAGGAAATTTGATGACGGTAGCTGCCTGGTCAGACCTGGATGCAAGGTGGACAGCACACTCTGTGCCCATTACAGACGCACCGCTGCCCCCAGGCCCCATAGCATCTGCACCAGTGTGCCACTATAAGACACATTGGGGTAGATATATCAAGGCTTGGAGAGAGGTAAAGTGGATAGAGATCAGCTCCTGTCACTGTACAGGCTGTGTTTGATAAATGACAGAAGCTGTTGGCACTTTGGGGTCTATTCATGAAGCAGTGAAAAGTGTGGAGAAGTGTACCTGTGGAGAAGTTGCCCATGGCAACCAATCAGCATTGAAGTAACATGTATAATTTGCATATAATACAATTGTACGGAGCAGCTGATTGGTTGCCATGGGCAACTTCTCCACAGGCTCACTTCTCCACTCTTTTCACTGCTTCATGAATAGACCCCTTTATCTCTCTTCACTTTATCTCTCTCCAAGCCTTGATAAATCTCCCCCTTATTTATCAATTCCACATGTCTGGACATATCCCGCTAATGCAATCCCAAAATCAATGTGATATTAATGGGGATTAAGTTATCGCTGGCGTACTAACTGTGGGGTCTAGTTACTAAGCCACGGAGAGAGATAAAGTGGACAGAGATAAAGGGGGAGATGTACTAAGCCTTGGAGAGAGATAAAGTAGACAGAGATAAACTGTCAACCAATCAGCTCCTAACTGCCATTTTTCAAACACAGCCTGTAACATGGCAGCTAGGAGCTGGTTGGCTGGTATTTTATCTCTCTCCACTTTTATCACTCTCAAAGGCTTTAGTACATCTCCCCCAAGGTGCCAGGCACAAGCTCCTAATTGCCACGTCACAAGCTGTTTTTAAAAAAAATGACAGTAAGGAGCTGATTGGCTGGTACTTTATCTCCGTCCACTTTATCTCTCTCCAGGGCTTAGTAAATAGACCCCCGTATCGCTTACTCTCACCAAGACGTAATTAATGATCGAACCACACCTTCTGTTTCCTCGGAGTGACCTGTGCGGTTTCCCTAACAAATAATTGCTATGATAATAGGATAATCAGCTAATTGTTTGCCGGGCAATTACCCTGACAATAGGCTCCATCCCGGCCTTCCTCCTACACAATATTTGCCAGACACCAGGACAGGGAGCGGGGACCCTATAGCGCTGGCTACAGTGAGGCCATCAATACTGCAGCAAACCTCCGTGCGTAATAGGCCAGCACGTTTACTCTCGCAGTCCGCTGACCTCACCGTCGTACTTTGCCTTGTAATCACAATGCTCCAATTTACTTGCCCGCGGACAGCTGCTGAGCGATATGTCAAACCTCCGGTCTGCAGACGAGCTGTTTGGCCCAGCAGTCAGCTCGTCAGCGCCGGGCCGAGCAGGGAAGGGGTTACTCAGCTCTTTTTCCCCCTGTATAGCCAATATCCCAGATTGTGCTTAGGGCAGCAGATCTCTGGAGCAGCGTGCGGCAGATTAGATAGAGGAGGCTCCAGCTGCAACCGTGCTGCTATAAGATCAGACACAGCTGTACTATTCAGGGGACAGAATTAGACAGAGCCGACGCAGCGACGAGGAGAGATCAGACCGATAACAGCTGTATTTATAAATCTGATGGAGAGATCACACTACTGGGGGGGGGCTTTCCAGAATGCTGGGCCACGTGCATTGCGTAATGGGTGGAAATACACCGCACTAAGTTATTATTACTCCATGTGAATAACCCGTCGGTGTATCCCTCTCGTCTTTTGATATTGTAGAATATGAAACATAGAATTTGACGGCAGATAAGAACCACTAGGCCCATCCAGTCTGCCCCGTATCTGAGTGGAGCTGCTGGCGGGGCAGTTTATATACACTCAGTCCACGGCGGTATAGTTTGAGGGGGATTTGGACAGGGGTCTCCTGTGACCACGGAGGTATAGCTGACAAAATAAACACTGTTCACTGTAAACCGGGCCCATTTCCCCCCCACCGCTGGCGTAATAGCGTTACGTAGGAATATATTTCCCTGGCATTGTGCACAGATAGGGTGACTGTGTCCGCTGCAAGCAACAGTTTGTCGGCCCACGGGGAAAAGCATTGGCGTTGTCTTCTTCTTATACGTGTTCTGTCAACAGTCAACACCCCTATAGGCCCTACCACCCCTTACATACTACATGTGGGTGTGCTCTACTTTCTCATCGCACTTGTATTTAGATAGGGGAGGGGAGAGAGGGTCATGGCTGCCTGTTGGGTGTTGTCTCCTTTGGCAAGACACTGGTTTGGGCCCACCTCTCTCCATTCCCGAGCATCCCTCCTTCCCCCACCCACAAACGCCTGCTTTTGGTCCAAAAACCCCAACACTTTTTAATGTCCTGGCATAATGAATGGGCGAGGATATTACAATGTAACTGTATACAACTTATGTTTGCTTGTTTGTTTGTTTGTTTGTTTGTTTGTTTGTTTATTTGTTTGTTTTTTCACCAGCACTTTTTCTTTTTGAACGTTTCTAAGTTCTAGGTGCGTATCTCACGTTTTTGGAGGGTTTTGGGTGAGACCATTATGGGCCATTCTCCTCCCAAGTCATCGGATGCTCCCACCTTAGTGGGAGACCCGTAGAATCAAATTCCTGTGGGTGAGCAGCTTGGGGGAACCTCAGATAGAAAGGGGCAACCCAAGCCTGGAATGACTGAAAAAGCCCAAAGACAATTGCCACCTAAAAGGTCTTTTGGCTCCAGGCCACAGGGATGGAAAATGACCCCCCTGAATATTACTATTTCTTCCACTATGGGGACTTTTGGTTGCGGGGTAGTAGGGAGAAACGGGGCCCTTTTCCATTCCGATAGGGTCCAACGACCTAAGTGCACCTCGGCCTTCAATAATACTAAAAAAACCTGGATACCTCAGTGCGAGTTGGGCCCTAAGTGGGAACGGATGATCTGATTGTGCTCAGAAGATAAAAGAACAATATTTCCTGCACATAACACAAATAAAGTCTCATTAGCCTCCTTTTTATAGCCTGTTCCTGTCCTTACTCCTTATTTCCCAGTAGCAGAAACCAGGCCTGAATTAATTCATAGACGTTAAAGGTGTTTTAAATTCAGTGGGCAGATTACTGCAATTACACGTAAAATAGGACGCTCTAAAGTGGACGGAATATCATGCCGAGCTCTTTGGCTGAACATGCTACAAATTAGAAATCGTATCTCCCACGTAATCATAGCCCTTCTATGCAGTACTCCTCCATCGTTATGCTTACTGATAGGCCTTGGTGGTTGGTATAGAGGAGCATAATCACTGCAAAACGCCACACAAAATCGGAACACAAAGCATGCAAACATTTCACGCCCAAATGCACAGTGAGGTAAATAGTTAGCAAAACATTGTTTCAAGATTTGCCTGATTTGTCTGTATGGCAAATACTGATGACCCGGTCCTGGCAAACATCAGGAGAAGCTCTGGAGGTAAGGAATGCCCTCAAGATGGCAGAGTCTCTGTTGTACATAGGAAATCCTGATTGTGCGTCTAACACCAAAATAATGCTGCGTCAAGGTTGAAAGAAGCACCAAATCACTGTTCTGTTAGGGGACACATGTACCAGGAGATTTCCCAATGACATTGCCACCAAAAACCCACGCGTTTCACCAACCTGTTCTTTCCTTGCTCGCTTCAATTTTGGTGGCAACATCATGCAGGAACTGGTACCAGGAGATTTCCCAATGACATTGCCACCAAAGACCCACGCGTTTCACCAACCTGTTCTTTCCTTGCTCGCTTCAATTTTGGTGGGGCAACGTCATGCAGGAACTGGTAATTGGTAACAAAAACATTAAGGTACCTTAAAAGATGGGCAACCGTCGTGACGGAAGTCGCAAGTTTCCAGCAATATAAACTTTGCGTTTCGCTTTTCACCATTCCACGATGTACGGCCAAGTTCAGTAAAATATGCAAAATTTTGCTGCCCGTGGCGTATAGAGGCGAATATACGGAACAGTTTTGAAAGTTCACTTGTCGCTAAATGGGTTGAATGATCCTTCGATGCAACTACTGTATCAAGTTTTTAATACAGGTAACATACATTGGCCCTCATTCCGAGTTGATCACTCGCTAGCTGCTTTTAGCAGCAGTGCAAACGCTAGGCCGCCGCCCTCTGGGAGTGTATCTTAGCTTAGGAGAAGTGCGAACGAAAGGATCGCAGAACTGCTCATAAAAATTTTCATGCAGTTTCTGAGCAGCTCCAGACCTACTCCTAGATTGCGATCACTTCAGTCAGTTTAGTTCCTGCTTTGACGTCACAAACACGCCCTGCGTTCGGCCAGCCACTCCCCCGTTTCCCCAGGCACGCCTGCGTTTTTACCTGCCACGCCTGCGTTTTTTAGCACACTCCCTGAAAACGTCCAGTTACCACCCAGAAACACCCACTTCCTGTCAATCACTCACCGATCAACAGAGCAACAGAAAAGCGTTGCTCGACCTTGTGTAAAACTGCATAGTTTTGTGTGAAAGTATTTTGCGCGTGCGTTCTGCGGCCCTTACGCATGCGCAGAAGTGCCGCTTTTTCAACTAATCGCTGCGCTGCGACCGAAAGCAGCTAGCAATCAACTCGGAATGAGGGCCATTGTGTCATTGATTTCAGTACCTTCCCCACGGGACCTTACGATTTCCCTAGCAAACAAGTGTCCATGCAAACATACGCAAACACACACACACGCAAACACACACACACGCATTTTGATACTAGTGTTAATTTTATCAGAATCCAATTAACCTACCCGTATTTCATTTCTGTTCAGCAGTAATGTAACAAACTAATTAATGTATTCAAAATTGATTAAAAAAAAGGTAATATTATAATAATTCTGCAGAGTTCTAATTAATATAACAGTTTAATAAAGGCTATAAATAACTTATTGAGGACTTCAGACTTATTTTATTATTTATACAGATGAACAAAAAGCCGACATTGTCCAACGTTTTCCTTGTTCCCGTGGCGTCAGGCTGGATAACTGCGACATTTAAGTTGTGTATGTGATACGGCGCACACTCGATCACACTCAGCCAGCCTGGACGCAGCGTGATATTACCATGTGGTTATTCCTCCAGACGCCCAGGCCTGGGCCCTGACACATTTCTCCACTTCTCTGTTTGGTTTTAATTTGCCTTGAAGCTCGTTACACCTTACTAGCTGTGTGCGTTGTGTCATTGTTATTCCAATGGCATCTCGGTGGAAAGTTTGTGTAGATTAGTAGTCAGTAAACATCCATGACTTGATGTGTGTGGGTTTGAATGGAGGGGGGATGGCTGTGAATTGACAGACTGGGCAGGAGGTAACGATCCACATTACGCTGCGAGATGTGAGCATGTCTTGCAGGTAATGAGTACAGACGAGCGCGATTTGCACAACTGTTCTGACTGCAGAATAAGTGCGGAATTCCCCTGATCGTTTTGTATTTGTTTTTCCGGAACTTTGCACCTCTCTGCCGGAACGGCCTCTGCTAATTTTTGTGCTAAATGTGCCGCAACTTGGGCCCTCATTCCGAGTTGATCGCTCGCTAGCTACTTTTTGCAGCCGTGCAAACGTATAGTCGCCGCCCACGGGGGAGTGTATTTTCGCTTTGCAAGTGTGCGATCGCCTGTGCAGCCGAGCGGGACGGAAAAATATTTATGCAATTTTTGAGTAGGTCTGAACTTACTCAGCCCTTGCGATCACTTCAGCCTGTCCGGTCCCGGAATTGACGTCAGACACCCGCCCTGCAAACGCCTGGACACGCCTGCGTTTTCCCTACCACTCTCAGAAAATGGTCAGTTGACACCCATAAACGCCCTCTTCCTGTCAATCTCCTTGCGATCGGCTGTGTGAATGGAATCGTCGCTAGAAGCATTGCACAGCAACCATGCTGTTTGTACCCGTACGACGCGCGTGCCCTTGGCTCAACTCCAGTGATGACTCTGACGAGCCTGTCTGAGGCTCTGTTACTAGAGGGAAAGAATTGGTTTCTTACAAATCAGAATACGATAAAGGCATAGGGCCTACTTCAGACCTGATCGATGTTGTGCGAATTCGCACAGCAGCCTATTGTCGGACGACTGCGCATGTGTATGAATCGTAGTGCGCAGGCGCAAGGCCAAACTGCGAAAAAATCATGTGGTTTTTTTTTTATCGCTAGGCGAACGCAGGCTGATTGACAGGAGGAGGACGTTTGTGGGTGGTAACTGCCCGTTTTCTGGGAGTGTCTGGAAAAACGCGGGCGTTCCCAAGCGTTTTCAGGGCGGGTGTGTGATGTCAGCTCCGGCCCCAATCAGCCTGTTCGTATTGCACTGTAGGAGTAAGTCCTGGGCTACGCACAGACTGGAAAACCATTCGATGGTGTGTAGGTGTGAACGGATTTGCAGCGGACCGGCGTTTGCAAAGCTTTTCGCACGGCGTACGCAGACTTGTTATTCACTCTATCTGGGCAGCGACTATCCGATCGCAATCCAAACGATCAGGTCTGAATTAGGGCCACAGACAAGCTTATACTTCTGCAACAGACCGCACCTAGAAAATTTGGGGCCCGTTTATCATTAATCGCACATACAATGCAATCTGGGCGCGATATTAGCACCCAGAATCGCGTTGCAAATTGCAATATGCAAATACAGCTCTGGGCTGTATCATCGGGCACATGCAGGGGTAGGGACTCCAAAAGGTGCCGGATGCTGCGATGTGCTCAGTGATCTACCGGTGCTCCTACACATCTGCGGTTCCGCTGACCGCACGTGCACAGCACGACCTCTGTGACAAGGGAACTCGCAGGGGTTCCCAGTCTTATATAGCACTATATTGTATTATTCTGTATCTGGGGCCATCTGCGTATAATTCTCAGTGTCTGCATATAGGGTAGCTGCCCCACGTGGGCCTGTTCTGCAGGAAGTGCCCGTAGCTGTGACTCCTTCACCCCTGACGTTAATTTGGCACAGCGGGCGCGGGCATATATACCGATTTACAAGGCGTCAGAACATGACTGTCTGATTTAATAACATCTCCCGGGGTGTACATGTGCTTACAGCAAGTATGTATACTGCTGATGCCATACATGTAAGCCTGATAACCACGCACACACAAGACACACGCTGCACGGATTACATTTATCAAATATTTACTTGCCCCGAAGCGGAAACATCACTAAATGTATAAATTAAAATATTCCAGCACTTTTATTGTCAAACACTGCTTAATCATTGCTGGAAGTGGAGCAGAACATCGGCGGAGCCTTATTATTTCACATAATGGGAGATAATAGAAGATTGGCTGCAGTGAGAGAACACAGCGAGGGGGGAGGGGGGGGAGACGCAGGGCCAGGCAGGTCTGGATGAATAACACCCAGTCGCTGTATATTCCCCTGATACGTGGTAATTCCAGGTCCGCAGGATATGTGTGTGCAGTTGTCACCTTGCGAACTTGTTTTCTGTTATTGTGTGATGTTCTTGCCGCCAGCCTTATTCCAGTCACAGCAGTGGAGGCTGAGAAGGTTACGGGTTTACACTGCGCACTGTGGAGACGGAGACGCGTGAGAGGGGGAATGGCCTACCTGCTCCCCCTTTACCGCCTGCTGAGGGGTCACCTACACGGGGAAAGTTAACAAAAAAAAATAAAAATAAGATCTTGCAGAAACTATTATTATTTCCTTTCCTCAGGTTTACTTCATAAAATGGCCGCAACAGGTCTGGTTCTGCGTCGGATTTCGCAAAGTTTCCTCATGGGGGAGTCTGACCTCGCGGGTCTGTGCGCTTCTGTCACTTACGGCAGCCTGCGGCGAGCCGGATTGGGGGAGGGATGGAGCCAAACACAGGGCCTAATTCAGAGCTGATCGCTCCTCTGCGTTTTTGCAGCGTTCTGCGCTAAGATAGCCACCGCCCATAGAGAGTGAAAACCCGCCCCCCGTGCAAGTGTGCATGCGCTGTGATAAAGCTTCGCCAGATAGCGGACATCTGCAAATCCGTTCGCAACTCACCATCAAATGATTTTTCCAGTGTGTGCGTAGCCCGGGACTTACTCCTACAGTGCGATACACACAGGCTGATCGGAGCCGGAGCTGACGTCACACACCCACCCTGAAAACGCTCGGGAACGTCTGCGTTTTCCCTGACACCTCCAGAAAATGGCCAGTTACCACCCACAAACGTCCGCTTCCTGGTGGTCATTCCGAGTTGATCGCTCGCTAGCAGTTTTTAGCAGACGTGCAAACGCTATGCCGCCGCCCACTGGGAGTGTATTTTAGCTTAGCAGAAGTGCGAACGAAAGGTTCGCAGAGCGGCTATAATTTTTTTTGGTGCAGTTTTAGAGTAGCTCAAAACCTACTCAGCGCTTGCGATCACTTCAGACTGTTCAGTTCCTGTTTTGACGTCACAAACACGTCCTGCGTTCGCCCAGCCACGCCTGCGTTTTTCCTGCCACGCCTGCGTTTTTTCGAACACTGAAAACGGTCAGTTGACACCCAGAAACGCCCGCTTCATGTCAATCACTCTGCGGCCACCAGTGCGACTGAAAAACTTCGCTAGACCCTGTGTGCAACTACATCGTTCGTTGTGATAGCACGACGCGCGTGCGCATTGCGCCGCATACGCATGCGCAGAAGTGCCTTTTTTTGCCTCATCGCTGCACAGCAAACTAATGCAGCTAGCGAACAACTCGGAATGACCCCCATAGTAATAAAACAAGACTGGGTGCCAGCAGACGGACAGCGGAGTTATTACAGGGCCCTAACATTGATATGAATACCAGAATAAAACAAAACAGTTGCAAAACTCCACTTGCTGTAATATATTCAATATTTAAGTCTTTTCCAGCTGTATGGTGTGGTAAGAGCTGGCACATCAGCACGGTACTATAACAGCGGCCTATGTGACACCTCCTCGGCTCTCACTGTAGCTCTACGTGGGTTAATACATTCCCAGATATGAAATAGACGTGGCGCTCGTCGTAACGCATTACTGGTCTCCCATGCCTTCAAGGGATTAGAATTCTCATGAAGATGTCTGATAAGCAATTACTAATTTAAGTTTGGAGCTGCTGAGAGAATAGAACATGAAAGCAAGGCCTTATCAAATGACGGGCAAATGGCAGACTTCTGCTGTAGCCTGCAAAGCTAGCAATCTAATTTTTTTTTTTACGAGGAGCCAGAACCCATCAGCAAGTTACAAAAACAAGGTAAAGACATGTTAATGGGATCCCTGTAGATGAAAGGCTGGTCGTTGACACCTAGGTGTCTGCAGTTAGGTAGTAAAAGGGTTTTGGTGTAGTAGTAGAACAATCTTATGCATCCAACCTAGTTCCTTTTCCCCAAGTAACCTGCCTCCCGGAGGAGACGACAGGATGGAAAAAGATATCTGCGGCTGACGGTCTCCCAGGGTTTGCATCATGGTATTTTGTCAGAGAGGTTATTCTTGGATCTCCTGTTCTGTTACACGTGGGAATGAGGCACACAGCACGGATTTTATCAATGTACAGGACAGGTGCCGTGCGCCGTAGTCTACCTACAGCTGCGGTTTCATTTTGCAGCCCGGCTGGGCACTTACCTGTCGATGACATAAGTTGCAGCAACCGAAACGACCGGAGCAGTCGTTTCGTTTCGGTTCGGTTCGGTTGCTGCAACTATCGCCCCAAAATCAAACGGCAACAATTATTTTTTTTGCAATGTTACGACTCAAGCCGACTCTTTGTCGGCGCACGCCCTGATTTCCTTTCATTAGGTCGTTTGCAAAAGTTCTGGTGCCTCCAGGCATCACCAAATCCTTAAGGCCCAGGATTGCTGGGTGGGGGTAATTCCAAGTTGATCGCAGCAGGAATTTAGTTAGCAATTGGGCAAAACCATAGGGGTAATTCCAAGTTGATCGCAGCAGGATTTTTGATAGCAATTGGGCAAAACCATGTACACTGCAGGGGAGGCAGATATAACATGTGCAGAGAGAGTTAGATTTGGGTGGGGTGTGTTCAATCTGCAATCTAAATTGCAGTGTAAAAATAAAGCAGCCAGTATTTACCCTGCACAGAAATAAAATAACCCACCCAAATCTAACTCTCTCTGCACATGTTATATCTGCCTCCCCTGCAGTGCACATGGTTTTGCCCAATTGCTAACTAAATTCCTGCTGCGATCAACTTGGAATTACCCCCGGTGTTGTTCCGTCAGCGTTTCGTCACAGGGCTGGGTGCTGCCAGGTTTTAGGGCTCACGCCAGTATGTGTATTGCACACAAAAATAGGACGGTAATAACTTCACGCAGGGCCTGATTCAGACCTGCACGCAAGGGCGATGTTCACGTTAAACAGTCTGAAATCTACTAGGGTGCATGCGTTGCTCTGATGTGCGCACAAAGGTGGAGTTGCGTTCGGGGCAGATAGTATCGGAAGTGTGAGGAAAAGTGATGTGCGTGCATGGACGGTGCCCGGGAGGTGGATAGTAGCGCAGACAACAATGATCCGCGCAGTGGGCGTCTTATGAGAATATCGAGGGCGTGTCAGTGCAAGCCGCTGGGCACACAGACGTACGGAGCAAGCGTAGGAGGCATTAAGAGAGGAGAGGGCCCGTGCGCGGTCTCCATCCAGGCCCACCTCCTCTCAGCGCTCTAGTAAGTACTGGTAGACCCTGGCGCTGTGCCAGAGTCTACTGCGCATGTGCCAGTCTCCAGGAAATTGCGCAGCAGACATTTTCCCGGTCAGACAGAGACACAGCATCTGCCATAAGTAGGCTTAGCCCCCCGGTGGCCTTTCAGACAAGTCCAAGAAATCCACCTCCCCACCACCACCTCTTTGCACCCATGCACCTCAGAGAAGTGGTCTGCAATAAGCTATAATTCCACCCTAGGTCTCTGTGTTGTCTTCCTGTCGCAAAGCAGACGCATAAGCACCAGTTGCACAGAGGCTGAAACTCGGCTTATGTGGGGAAATGCGCCCACTTCGCACCTAGAAGAACTTCGCCCAGCTCTTTGAGGTGCAACTTGCGCCCATTTTGCAGTTCACCCTGCCCCACAGTGGTTTTTGTAATACTGGAATGCTGCTGAATCTGTCTCCTTCATCTGACTTAATATATATACAGCGTGAGAAGCCGTTTTTCCTATTGCACTGCCGCAGAATCTGCCCCCTACTTTGACGTGTATACTGCAGTATATACCTGGCTGTAAGGGACGTCCAATGGAAGAGCCAAATATAAAAGCAAAATAATCATCTGAAAATCATTACATTTGTGCATTGTTTTTTTCATTCTCCAAGTTAGAAATAGGATTTCATTAATGGCGCCACTGAAAGAGAATGTTAGTTCTTGGGACAAGACAACCACAGCACAGTATGACATGGGACCGTGGTCATTAGTTTACAGTCAGTGATTTATTCATTATCAGTTATTTATATAGCGCACACATATTCCGCAACACTTTACGGGGACTTTTTGGCCATTCTGCTCCTGCGGAGCTTACACTCTATATATTACTTATCGCATAGACACATACACAATTCTTTTTTAGTCAGAAGACAATTAACTTACCAATATGTTTATGGAGTGTGGGGGGATACTGGAGTGCTTTGGTTAAATCTGGAGAACATACAAACTCAACACAACATTAGTGCCTTGAGACCTAATTCAGACCTGGTTGCTGTTACGCGAAATCACACCACGGCCGATTATCGAACAACTGCGCGTGCGTATGGATAGTAATGCACAGGCGCGACGGCAAACTGCAAAAAAAATCCTGCATCCTTTTTGATCGCTAGGCGAACGCAGGCTGACTGACGGGAAGCGGACGTTTGGGGGGTGCTAACCGGCCGTTTTCTGGAAGTGTCAGGAAAACCGCAGGCGTTCCCAAGCGTTTTCAGGGCGGGTGTGTGACGTCAGTTCCGGCCCCGATCAGCCTGTGTGTATCGCACCGTAGGAGTAAGTCCTGGGCAACGCACACACCGCACACACTGGAAAAACATTCCGTGGTGAGTGAGGTGCAAATGGATTTGCAGCTGACCGGCGTTTGCAAAGCTTTTTGCACGGCGTACGCAGACTTGCACGGGGCAGTTTTTCACTCTGTCTGGGCGGCGACTATCCGATCGCAGATCTCTGCAAATTCGCAGAGGTGCGGTCAGATCTAAATTAGTCCCTTGTTCAGGAAATGAACTCAGGGTTGAGTGGCAGTCATGCTAACCGCTACACCAACCGTGCTGTGCAAAACACATGGAAATGGACCTGGGGCTAGTGAATTTAGGACCTAATTCAGATCTGATCGCCGCCTACAGTGGGAGGGGAAAAGCGCTGTGCAAGTGTGCGGTCGCTTCTGTTGCAGAGCTGCACAAAAATCAGTGTGTGCTGTCTCTACGCAGCCCAGTGCGATTGAATCCTGCTGATCGGGGTCGGAGCTGACGTCAGACACCTTCCCTCAAAACGCCTGAGGCTGCCTGCGTTTTTCCGGACACTCCGTGAAAACGGTCAGTTGCCACCCACAAACGCCCTCTTCCTGTCAATCTCCTTGCGAACGCCCGTGCGAAGTGCGAATGGATCCTTCGCACAATCCTGTTACAGCAGTGCGACGCGCCGGTGCGGTGCAGTGCGGTGGATACGCATGCGCGGTTCGGATCTGATCTGCCGCTCTGCGAAAACGCACACAGCAGCGATCGGATCTGAATCACCCCCTTAGATTGCAAGCTCAGCTGGCCAAGGGACTGATGTGAATGAATTAAAATATTCTTTGTACAGCGCCGCGGAATACGGTGGCATCATACAAGCAGACAACACACGGGGGTGTTACGGTTAACGCTTTGTCCCTCTCAGACCCCAATTCCCACTACAGATAGTAACCCACAAAATATTGGGCCATTTAACCCTTTCCAGGCCATGTGCCAGTTTCCCAGGTGTAGCACCCTGGGGTGAGGTGAGTTAAATGAATGGAATAAATGTCTTTGTAACGATCTGAGCCAGTTCCCCAGTTTAGTTACAGCTTATCCAGGAAACCATTAAACTGAACTGCAATAAATGTTCTGCAAACTCTTCTCCCATCTGGAGGATGCGCTAAGTTGGCTGGGAGGGGAGGGGGGGACTCAGGAGTGGAAGGGAGGGGGGGAGGCACTGGCAGGGAGGAGGAGGGAGGCATCAGAGAGGCTCCTCTTATTCTACAGCAGGATGAACTTTCTCTCCAATAGGTAGTGAGGAGAGGAGGGAATAGCCTCTCGCTAAATCCACTGCAGAGAGAGGGAGTCAGGAGACTGGGGAGAGGAGGAGAGGATCAGCAGCTGCAGCATCAGGACCATGCAACTCTGCAGCCACTGAGACTGGGGAGAGAGAGAGAGAGAGAGAAAGTGCTCCAGACCAGCCGCATCTCTGCAGCAGGCGCAAGTCAGGAGCGCATCTCTGCGCCAGGCGCAAGCGCTGAGCCTGGGAGGATGGGGATACGGCAGCTGGCTCTCTGCACCATGCTCTTCTCCATGCTGCATCCAAGTAAGTTTCTGCTGCTGCCATGTGCATGTGATGGGGTAATAATGAGGGATGGATGCTGGAGGAGCAGAGAGGTGGGAAAGTTACTGCAAAGGTCCAGCAGATAGGAGCTGCAGGCCGGCCAGTGCTGGCAGAGGGACCGGGGGGTTTGCTGGTTGTGGTAACCTTAATGTAGGGTACATTGCACCAGGTGATATGTGCATTGGGGAACAATGGAGGGTGTCTGTACAATTTACCTATGTACTTCTGCCCATGCATCATCATGCAGACACAGGGCAGCAGGGGGTGACTCCAGGACTGTCTGCATGCAGGGAATGGGGGGAGAAAGTCGGGATTGTTTAATAGATAGGAATGCAGAATGCAGTGAATTGTGTGCCAGGCGTGTTTGGGGGCTGCAGGGGGAACAGGGGCATCTCTTTGCTGTGCCCCATTACTCTAATTGCAGGGTTATTGTTCTTGCAATGCTTGTTCTATTCTGGGGGCTGTCCCTGTGGATGGGGCTGCTGTATACTAATAATACAATCCTAATGAGCGCCACATTCACCTGCCAAGTTTATCTGCAGTGATTACACCATGCTGCCTGCCCCTGCAGGGAATTGCACTTTCCATTACTCTCACACTTGTGTAGTTGGGTGGCAGGCAGCAGGCAGGAGCCAGGTGCTGCCCAGTCCCCTGCCAGTGCCCCATTGCTGCTGGGGGGGGGGGGGGGGGGTGGCATGCCCTGACCCTGGGTTAGGGGCCTGTGTGCCCAGAGCCCCCCCCCCCCTGCCCAGGCTTTGGAATTCCCAGGTGGAACCAGCCTGTGATGTACAATGGACTTGGTGCAGTATGCGGGAGATGGATGCAGAGCTTCAGGATATGATGCTGACCCTACTATGCTGCTGCTGTATTCTGCTTGCTGGTATGGGATGATCCGCAGGACTGGGGAAAGCCACCTGCTGCTGCTGCGGAACTACAAGTCTCAGTGGTGGTCAGGGCAGGCTGGGACTTGTAGTCCCACAATACCTGAAGAGCCGCAAGTTAGCGAAGGCAGCTGAAAGGGTGCATTGTGCTGTAATGAGAAATAATATGTAATACTGATATTCAGAGGTATATGCTGTGTGTGTGTGTGTGTGTGTGTGTGTGTGTGTGTGTGTGTGTGTGTGTATATATATATATATATATATATAGTGAAGCATCAGACGCATTCTGTAGCGCTGCATACTAGGAGAGAATAGCTTTTGTTAATGGAAATGTGTCTAACACCATATGCATGACCTGGCGAATGTGATAGAAATGCAATGTATTGTGTATACATATCATCCTCACAGCTTCCTTTTCACCTGGATTAATGCTCCCATCAGCCTTAATTGCTGCCCTGGTGGGAGTTATAGTCCAGCCATGGTTTACAGAAACTACCGTGTGGCTATGTTCTTGAAAGGACCCTAGTCTGCGGCCGGACAAGGCAGTACCTTTATCCCTCAATCAGCAAAACGCATTAGGATGTCCAGGTATTTGGCGTTGGAGGGTTAACAACACAGACTCCTTGTCACTTGTCCCTCCACAAAGACTCTTTTCCTGGACTATTCACAAAGGTGTCTTTAGTTGGAGACCCTTCAGGTTTCTGGCACATCATCAGCTAGGAGATAGTGAGGCCAAAGGGTCACATTGCAGAAATGTCAGTCTGGCAGGAACACCAGGCAAGATAAGAGGCAGGTCCAGGCCTGGTCTTTCATCTCATGGGGGTCTGATATGAGGTGAGGAAAGGAGGGAGCTGATAACAAGGTCTGGAGGGACTCAGGTATGCGGGGAAGGGGGGCCCTGCCAGGCTTATCAGCTCATGGAACAGTTTGGTCTCACGGGAATTCTGTGGCACTCACAATGGCACCCATTGTCTCCAGTAACATGGCGGCGTCTGACGGGCCTATCTCTGTGGCTCTGACTGGCGGGGTGATGCAGACAGAAGGCCTGGCATAGGTTGCCTGCTTCTTGGGCCTCTATGTACTAAGGCTTGGAGAGAGATAAAGTGGATGGAGCTAAAGTACCAACCAATCAGCTGCTAACTGCCATGTTACAGGCTGTGTTTGAAGAATGACCATTAGGAGCTGGTTGGTTGGCACTTTATTTCTCTCCATTTTATCTCTCCTCTTTAGCGGGGTACCTAGACCCAGCTAGCAATGTCAGTGATATCTTTTTGCCCTAAAGCAGGGCAAGTGGTGGCTCCCTCGGTGTTGCAGAGGCAGGATTTCCAGCCGCCAATGCCAGGTGGCTTCTTGAGCTGATAATTGTAGACAACCTGTGGTGGAGCCATAGGTTCTGCTTATGGTTCCTCAACAGCTGAAGAGGTGGCCTAGAGGAGTCCATAGACTAGATGGCTTAGATGGCCATTTGAGCTGTCATAGACACACTGGTCTATGTACTAAGCTTGGAGAGAGATAAAGTACCAGCCAATCAGCTCCTACAGTAACTGTCATTTTTCAAACCCAGGCTGTTTACCATGACAGTTAGGAGCTGATTGGCTGGTACTTTATCTCCGTCCACTTCATCTCTATCCAAGGCTTAGTCCATAGACCTCTAAATTGTTTGGGACGTGTGTGGTGTTTGCGGACGGATGATGGCCACTTCTGGTCGCACATGTGCCCAGGAACTAACCACGCTAGTGGTGCCTTGTTGCCCATGGACATTCCACCCAAATGCCAGGAGACGATAAGGCCATAGGCACGGATGGGAACCGTTGTCTGGCCCATAGCAGCACAACGAACTTACGTAATATTAGAGTTCAAAGATGCATTGACGCAACAATTAATTCCTACGTGCATTTGGAATGGGAGCCACTCATGAGCCAGCCAGGTCCTGTCTCTTCTCATTGGCTTTTGTGTTCCTCAAGAAACCTGTATGCCAACTAGTATGTGTGGCGTTGTCGGCACGTCACGTCAATGGCCGTCACAGGATAGGTGGCATTTAAAACACGTTATATATCGGGCTTAATAAATGGTCTCCTTGATTTAAGGAGATAAATACTGACATCCCTGCGCCTGAGAAAGAGTTCTGCATTCATTTATAATCACTTGGCCACTAGAGGCGCCATTCTGTGGCCCAACAGCAGGTATGGCAGCTCCTATTTTACACTATGTGGATTGACAGACGAGTATTGCGCTTAGTACCATCGCTGAATATATATATTACTAAATGGTAATCTAACAAGAAAGAGAAGGTTTAAGGTTTGTCCACCATACACACACACACATATCTATATATATATATCTATATATATCTATATATATATATATATATATATATATATACATACATACAGTATATGAATCATGTTCCGCATGAATACAACAAACGCGCCCTCTAAGGGGACCCAGCTGTCAATCACGGTCGGAAGACAATGATTGACTTTGATGGAGGTCTTGCTCCTTTACACACTAATTGCGCTGATGATGTATTGGAGGGAAGATTTCCAAGGACGACGCATGATCTTATAACTGTGCCAGTGTAATTATTTATTGCGTGAGAGCTTCACGCATAATCTATAGCGGGTCAGAGGCGAGCAATATCTCCTGATGGCAACCCATTGCAGCAGATAGGGGGGAAAAAATCCCTGTCTCTAATTATAAAAATAAAAATGTGAAGAGGTTTGCACAGGTTTAAGTGAAGCGCGGATTAGATTGAGGAAAATGTGTTACGTGGGCGATTTCGCTCCCTCCCCGCTCCGACTTACTGCTGCCAGTTCCAATAACTACCTGATATAAGGGGCTTGCCCTCCTGCCCCCTCCGCTGAGTCTAATGGTGAATCGTGTTCTTCAGCCTTTTAATAAAGGGTTTTTTTCTTTCTCACAGGGGCGGAATGCTAGAACTAACTAAAATCCCATTGACTCGCTGTTATAATGCTATATTCCCTTTAAGTGTAACCACTCAAGTCCACATTGAGCGGAGCGCTAATCCCTTAGAGGATCACAGCCCTGAATGGAGAGATAAGGAGAAAGCTGGGTGTAAGTGGGGGGGCTCTCAGAGACTTCTCTCCAAGATCTCATTAGAGAAGCATCTCTTCTGCGGCAAGAGGTATTGTCTCTTGAGGGGCATGAGATATATCGGAGGCATTGAATAAAGCAAAGGTGGGGGCGGGGGGGGCTACAGGGGAGACAATCCCTAAAAGACAACGATTCACAGATTATTTCCCCAATTTAACGATTCTCCGATCCACACATTTGCGCACATACATTGCAGGTATTTTACATTTGTTTCCCCTGCACTAAACACCACACGTTATTGTACAGTATAAGGGGCAGATGTATTAAGCCTGGAGAAGTGATAAAACAGTGATAAGTGCAAGGGGATAACGCACCAGCCAATCAGTAAACTGACAGTTAGGAGCTGATTGGCTGGTGCGTTATCACCTTCCACTTATCACTGCTTTATCACTTCTCCAGGCTTAATACATCTGCCCCTAAGAAAGAGCTTTTATAAACGCTCGTCAGTTTCATACGTGTGAGAGCGTTAGGTTATTGCACAGAGATACTCGGTGGGATGTACTAAATAGAAAATGCAGTAAAAAGTAAACCCAGTTTTCAGGGTTTTTACTGCATTTCCATATGTACAAAGTCTGGCAGCGCAGGGCTTCGTTGCGTCAGGTAACGTCGTCTATAGCTGGCGTTACCCTATAGAAGTTTATGGGCTTCTTTCCACATCCCCTGCTGTGAGGGATTTAATCGGATCCATCCCGGCTCCCCCCCCCCCCCGCGCCGGCTGTGTCGCAGAGGGTCCCCCAGGTCACAAACCCGGAAGTCCGGGGACCGCCGCTGTTCGGAAAGGGCAGATCTTATTGGAAGAGCTGTCCTTTGCAATACTAGTCGCATATGTTAGTACAAACCCAGGGCTGGACTGCCCATCTGGCACTTCTGACAAATACCAGAAGGGCTTATGGGCCGGTGGGCCGTTCCGGACACAGAGAAGCCGGGAAGGCTGGACGCAGGGCAGGTCCCAGCTCTCTGTTTGTGCCCCTCCGCTGCCTGAAAATGGGGGGGTGCAGCGAGTCTACGCCCCCCTGACTCGCCAAACACCATCAGCATCAGAACCAGGCCCGACGGCGGGAACTTGTGTATGTGCACTAGACTTCCCGTTTGCAGAACATACGGTTGTCCGGCATGAGGGCCACAGCAATGTCCAGCCTGACGCTAGATATGAGCGCAGTTATGGGGCAAATTTCCCACTAATGATATTGTGCAATGGAACTGTGATTTTGTGAGGGCTTGACGTGTCCTGCGCCACACTCCCGCTTCTGCTCCGCCATTTTGCTGTCGGCCTTTTGCTCCGTATTTGTACATTTTCCATGTTTCTAGTCTAAACAGAGCGGGGAAAAGGACGCTGTCAGTTCGTTCAGCGCCGCGACGCCCGATAGTGACAATTCCAGGACAAATATACCAGGGGGCACAGCGTCTCCCCATTATGTCAGAAGTGTTCTGGCCGTCACTGTCATATACAGAATATATATAATATATGATGGGACAGACTTGTTACCAGGTTGTGTGGGTCATACGTTACAACCACAAACTGATTGAGAAACTGCAATGTGATCGTTAGGGGCTGTGCAGCAATTAGCATAGGCCGGGACGTAGATAATAAAATGCTGCTTGTTGTAATCACTGAGCAATTATTCTCTACTTAGGTTGAGTCACTTGCAAGAAGTTTGCATAAACACAGTGTAATGCGGGGAGGGTAATTTGTGTCCTGCACACATCATTTCATCTGGAATATGATTTTACAGTGCACGAGGCTTATCTCCCTGTATGATATAATGATATAGATAGCGGCTTCTTGTGCTGACTGCCTCCGAGGCTCCTGGGTATGGGTGAGAGCATACATTAGCGTCACCACTTTCTTTAATGGGTGCAGTGTGTGCGGTGCACACGCTACCCTGAGTCCAGAGGGGGCCCCCACCGCACACGCTGCACCCATTTTTAAAATACTCACCCCCTCCGAAGTCCAGCGCCGGCATCCGCAGCGCTATTAGAAGAACACAGCGGCCATTTTCACGGAGTTCTGCACATGCGCAGTAGAGAAATCTCAGGGAAAATGGCCGCCGCGCCATTTTCCCGGAGATCTACGCATGCGCAGTAGAGTCTGAGCCCTCTAGTGCTCTACAGCGCTCCGGGCAGAGAGGAGGGGGCCCGACGGAGGAGGCTGAACACGAGCTTCCTCCTCTCTTAAAACACCCCTGAGCGTCGCAATATATTATATTACATATGTGCTTGTATGTGTGTGTGTATATACAGATGGAGCCCTGCTCATCTATCCCCTGCTGTAATGACTTAATCCCCTGCTGTATTGTTCTCTCTGTATTGTATTGCATCTGAGAACAATAGATGAAGGATTTATGTTAATAAGCCTTGGTGCACCTAGGTGCAGCAGAGAAGCCAAGATGAGGGTGGCTCCATCTGTATATAGAGGTGTGTGTGAATGTGTTTTTATGTGTGTGTACATATATATATATATAGAGAGAGAGAGATGTGTGTGTGACTGTGTCCCCAAGGCACGCTAACAGTCCATGTCTTCAGGATATCCATGCTTGAGCACAGTTGACGAAATCAAAATAACTGAGGTACAAATTAAGTAACCTGTGCTCAAGTACGACTATCCTTAAAACCTGGACCGCTGGTGTGCCTTGAGGAACGAGTTTGGTAGACACTGGGGGTATATAAAAAATAAATGCATTTCGTCCCAACAGTACGGATGGTGTAATGGTTAGCATTGCTGCCTCACAGCACTGAGGTCATGGGTTCAATTCCCACCATGGCCCTAACTGTGCGGAATTTGTATATTCTCCCCGTTCTTGCGTGGGTTTATTCCGGGTACTTCGGTTTCCTCCCACAATCCAAAAATAAACTGGTAGGTTAATTGGCTCCTGTCAAAGAAACATTAACTCTAGCATCAATGTGTGTGCGTGCACATGTGATAGTGTATATAGGGACTGATTCAGACCTGATCGGAGCGTACGGCTACGATCAGCCACCCTGACATGTGGGGGGACGCCCAGCACAGGGCTAGTCCGCCCTGCATGTCTGCCCCCCCTGCTGCACAGGTACAAAAGCATCACATGGCGGAAATGCTTTTGTACCTGAAAAGTAGTTCCTTACCAGTGCAGCTCCTGCACGCTGGCAGGGAGCTACCCGTCGCTCTCCGGGTCGCAGTTGCCCGGACCGCGCCCCCAAACGGCGGCCTGCGTTCAGGTCTGAATTAGGCCCATAGAGTGTAAGCTCCACTGGGGTAGGGACTGATGTGAATGGCCAAATATTCTCTGTAAAGCGCTGCGGAATATGTGTGCGCTATATAAATAACTGGTAATAATATTAATCCCCAGGATATGTCTTTTGGCAGTACGGACGGTGTAATGGTTAGCATTACTGCCTCATGGGTTCAATTCCCACCCTGGCTCTAACTGTGTGGAGTTTGTATATTCTCCCCGTACTTGTGTGGGTTTCCTCCGGTTTCCTACCACAATCCAAAAATATACTGGTAGGTTAATTGGGTCCCTACAAAATTAACCCTAGTATGAATGTGTGTGCGTGTACATGTGGTAGGGAATATAGGGGTCATTCCGAGTTATTCGCTCGTTACAGATTTTCGCAACGGAGCGATTAAGGCAAAAATGTGCATGCGCATGGTACGCAGTGCGCATGCGGTTAGTATTTTAACACAAAACTTAGTAGATTTACTCATGCCCGAACAAAGATTTTTCATTGTTGAAGTGATCGTAGTGTGATTGACAGGAAGTGGGTGTTTCTGGGCGGAAACTGGACGTTTTCTGGGAGTGTGCGGAAAAACGCAGGCTTGCCAGGGAAAAATGCGGAAGTGTCTGGAGAAACGGGGGAGTGGCTGGCCGAACGCTGGGCGTGTGTGTGACGTCAAACCAGGAACGAAACTGACTGAACTGATCGCAGTGTAGGAGTAAGTCTGGAGCTACTCAGAAACTGCTAAGAAATTTCTATTCGCAATTCTGCTAATCTTTCGTTCGTAATTCTGCTAAACTTAGATACACTCCCAGAGGGCGGCGGCTTAGCGTGTGCAATGCTGCTAAAAGCAGCTAGCAAGCGAACAACTCGGAATCACCCCCATAGATTGTAAGCTCCACTGGGGTAGGGACTGATGTGAATGGTGAAATATTCTCTGTAAAGTGCTGAGGAATAAGTGTGCGCTATATCAATAACTGATAATAAATAAATTATTGTACGCAAATATTCCAATATACAGAGAAATCAGATGTCCAGAATACTTCCGGTGCCAAGCATTTGGAATATGTGACTAAATATCTGTATGTATATATATATATATATATATATATATATATATATATATATATATATATATAAAGCTGGCTGAATATGGGGACAGAAGTTGGCTTTTGTGGTGCAGTGCTGGTGTATTACATGGGGTACACCGGACCCCTTGCACGCTCTCTGCTTCAGTTCTCACACACAATCTCTGCCTATTTGTCCATCCCTCCCTCTGTCAGTGTGCTCAGGGAAGGCCCATGACGACCCCTGCACCATATCACTGAATAGGGTTCCTCACGCTCCAATAAATTTATCACAGAGAACACAGGACGAACTGTCTCCTGAACACACCATATGGTGCATTAACTTCCACTTAACACAGCTCAACCCCCCACAGGCTGGTGGTTTATGGAAGGGAGGGGGGGGTAAAAATACCAAAGGGCTAGCACTCACATGAACACATTGTCACCTGCGCAGAGCAGCTTGTAGTGAATCTGCCACCGTTTGCCATATCGGGGGTAATAATTAAAAGTATTTGAACTTCTTTCCAGCAGATTTGGGGTTAAACCCCCTGTTTTATCACCCCATGGGTCTTTTCTCCGCAAACTAGGAGATTAGGGCATGCGTTGCCCCCATCTCCCCCTTTTTTCCCCCTTCCCTCGGCGCTCATTCACCCCCACCAAGTTTCATGCTGTCAGTGTACACAAAGGCACAGAAAGCATGAAAAGAGGGAAAGTGGATTAACTCTAGAAAAACAGCTTTTAAAAATCTGTTAAAGCCACTCAGGGGACAGGAAGGGGCTTAAGAGACAGCCAGGAAGACAAAGAGACAAACACCCACAGAGACCGGCTCTTTCAGAGCGGCCTCTTTCTATAGATAGATGACTAAGATTGTCTTATTTGTAAGGGGGGGAGACATGAATCATATGGGGACATCAAGTGGGGATAAACTCTGCCCAATATGTTCTTTACAGACAACATATTCTTCTGTTCACGAGATTTGTTTTAATTTATAACCAGTAGACTAATTTTGGTGAGATGGACTTTTTGCAGTGGTCAGTTTGGACTTTTCCTGATAGTACATACAGTACGTGCAAACTGGCGACTGCAAAAGTCTATCTAGGCTTGACCGCTGGTGTGGCTGTATGTGCAGTTGCAAAGGGCTCTTCCAGAATTGGGCTGATACAGTATGTTATACAGATCTGTGGGTTTTGGGAGAAGAGCAATGCCCAGTTCCGCACACCAGTCTCTCGGGTGTTATAAATGTACTTGTATACTCATTTAATATATAAATATATATATATATATATATAGAGAGAGAGAGAGAGAAAGAGACCACTCTGAATGAACATGGATTGCAACACTTCCTCCTGGTTCCTTTGGCTAAGTACCAATGTTACATTGTTACCAAGCAACAGTTGTACAAATATTCAGGAATTGTTTTACAGTTTATCTGAATAATGAGGTCTATGTAAATAAAGTCTTCATGACGCACAGCTAGCAATCTAATGATGCAATAATTCACGGAAACAAGGGATAAGGCACCTGTCATTTTGTGCTGTCTGGGGTCTCAATTATAGGAAATGTATTTCCATTTATTTTTTTACATTTGATTTCCAGAACATTTGTGGGCAACTGAAATAGTTCTTTCCAGTACGTTCTACTAGAAGTTTGCCACTTGGTGATCTCCGGCTGTTGTACAAATACAATTCCCTGCATTCCTCCCGCTAGCGTTGCATATTGCGTACAGGTGTAGTCCCACAACACCTGGAAATCCTCAGGTAGCCTTGTCGCTTTAGACAACCCCTGCCCCTTCTCAGGTCTTCCTCCCAATACACCCGCGTCTTGCTGTATCGCTCCTGAATTTGCTTCTCGCTTAATGTAACAGGAACCAGGTCTACGAAACAGTCCATGAAAAGTCTTTAAAATAACTCATCTTGAGTCAATAAAACGTTGTGGGAAATAAGAAAATGTTCATTTCCCTGGAAACAGCATTATGTCTGAGAACTTCCAGAACCCTGGCGTGTTTCATTTGCGGAGATTGAGTGGATATTTCGGAAGTGGGAGATATAACCTGACAGCAGAAGCAGAGACGGAGACAGTAGATACAATCGTCCACAATACGGATATTATATCTGTTTATAAATGTAACCGTGTCGTGTTTTTCTTATCTGTCCAGAATTCTTTCTCATTCACCTTTACATTCTCCAGAACACACACACATATATATGTTTTGATTGGTTGGTACATGCACAGGTCTGGAGACAGTGACCTCACAGCAGCTCAAACGACTGCAGTCTCAGCTTCTCGACTTGCGTCATATCCCACCAACTGCCTTTTTAACAGAGGTGCGGGGGAACGTCTGGTTAACGTTAAACAATATTTTTCTCTACATAGTTCTTATCTGAATATTAGTTTTTTAGGGGAGAATCTGTTTGTTTTTCTGTGGCTCTCCGATAAAAAATTGTGCTCCGTTTTATTGCTGTGGAATTTGACGTCCAATAGCTGTGTCCAATGCAGAGGACACAATACCTTTAGAAGCACATGATCCCCATGTGGCAGCCAGAGAAGGGCCAACGGTTAACGACCTCTGTCCTCACATACCCACATGAGACTCAATCGTCTTCTCTTCCTTTGCAGGTTTCGAGGCTCATTTTGCTCAACAGCCCTCGGATCAGGTGATCGTAGCTGGCAAGTCGGTGACCCTCCCCTGTGTGGTGATCGGCTATCGAGGGGTAGTCCAGTGGACAATGGACGGTCTGGCATTAGGAGCAGAGAGAGACCTTCCAGGTAAAACCTATCTGCCTCTCTTCTGTGATACCACCACAAGGTTCCCTGTGGCATGGTTTCATAAGCTAGTAATGATGAACGCCTGTGGAGAATGGAGTCTGAAGATGCCACTGTCCATGCGTTTCTTTTGTAAATGTCTTGCGTGTTCTAAGCAGCCTCTGGTTTGTACTGTAGGCTGGTCCCGTTACTCCATCATAGGAGACCACGCTTCAGGAGAGCACAACCTGCACATAGAAGAAGTGGAGTTGAACGACGACGCCATTTACGAGTGCCAAGCGACTCAGGCGGCGCTGAGGTCGCAGCGGGCTCACCTGACCGTGCTGGGTGAGTAACGGGCCACAAAGTCATTCAAGATCAGTCTTTTAAGGTGCATTATGTCATGGAATGTCCTGCTCTACCAGCTGGCTTCATGTTGGAAAGAAGAGGATAATAATATGGTATCTATGGGAGCTGTTCCATTGTATTCCATAAACCATGGCAACTAAGCTTTCCTGATTTAACTAGCACTAGACAGATGATTGGTTGTGTAGTAAATGTACCCTACTGAGTTATATTTCCCTCAGACTGCCTCTGACGCTCTCTTTCCTGCCTCTAGTTCCCCCTGGAGAACCTTTGATTCGCGGGGCTCCTGTATTTAATGTCCTGCTGGACACCCCTTACAACTTGACCTGCCTGGCGCCGGCAGCAAAACCGGCAGCTGAGATCACGTGGCACCGCGATGGCAAACATCTGGATTGGGCGATTTACTCCAAGGTGAGGATTTGAACTGTGCGTGCCCTCTCCGTATCCACTTCTTTGCTGATGTATTTGGCTCTCACTGTCTGACTGTCTCGTTATCTGACTGTCCCATGTAGCAGCTGCTGTCAGATGGCAAGAGCGAGGATGCTGTCAGCAGTCTCTTGATCACCCCGAGTTTTGCCGACGCTGGATCCAGCTACACGTGTCGGGTCAGGAACTCCGCGCTGCCTGAGGGTCGGGAGAGATCGGTGACACTGAGTGTGCAGTGTGAGTGACAATGTGACAATGTCTTGTAGTTAAGGGACATGCAACATGGGGTTATCCTGGTGTTGTGGAACCACAAGTCCCAGTAGCAGTGGCAAATAACGCTCAATGGGGGTCACTCCGAGTTAATCGCTCGCTGGCTAGTTTTAGCAGCCATACAAACGCTCTGCCGCCGCCCACTGGGGAGTGTATTTTAGCTTAGCAGAAGTGCGAACGCCTGTGCAGCCGAGCTCTGCAAAAACAGTTTGTGCAGTTTCAGAGTAGCTCTGAACCTACTCAGCGCTTGCGATCACTTAAGCCTATTCCTGTCCGGATTTGACGTCACACACCCGCCCAGCGAACGCCCAGCCACGCCTGCGTTTTCTCAAACACACCTGCGTTTTTCCAAACACTCCGTGAAAACGGTCAGTTGACACCCAGAAACGCCCCCTTCCGGTCAATCTTCTTGCGGCCGTCAGTGCGAAGAAAACTTTGCTAGAACTTGAGCACAACAACAAAGGGCTTTGTACCCGTACGTCCCGCGTGCGCATTGCGGGGCATACGCATGCGCATAAATGCCGTTTTTTCACCTGATCGCTGCGCTGTGAAAATCGGCAGCGAGCGATCAACTCGGAATGACCTCCTATATTAAAACCTGGCAATATAACCCCAGTTAGCACAGGTCAGTGCTACTCAATCCTCTCATTACATTTACTAACCAGTGATAAATGCGGAGAAGTGAGCCAGTGGAGAAGTTGCCCATGGCATCCAATCAGCACTAAAGTAACATCTATAATTTGCATACTATAAAATCAGTTATATACACATGGCCGACCATGTTATTATGGTCGACAGTCATTAGGTCGACCACTATTGGTCGACACTGACATGGTCGACACATGAAAGCTCGACACATGAAAAGGTTGACATGAGTTTTTTTAACTTTTTTTTCTTTTGGGGAAGTTTTCCATACTTTGCGATCCACATGGACTACGATTGGAACGGTAAAGTGTGCCGAGCGAAGCGGTAGCGGAGCGAAGGCACCATGCCCGAAGCATGGCGAGCGAAGCGAGCCATGCGAGGGGACGCGGTGCACTAATTGGGGTTCCCAGTCACTTTACGCAAAAAACGACACCAAAAAAAGTAAAAAAACTCATGTCGACCTTTTCATATGTCGACCTTTCATGTGTCGACCATTTTCATGTGTCGACCATGTGTCCATGTCGACCATGTCAATGTCGACCAATAGTGGTCGACCTAATGACTGTTGACCATAACATGGTCGACCATTCATACCGGAACCCTATAAAATGATACAGAGCTGCTGATTGGTTGATGGGTAATTTCTCCACTGGCTCACTTCTCCGCTCTTATCACTGCTTAGTAAATGTCCCCCTAAGGGTGATAAAACTCCTTGTGGATAATGAAACTCCTGATAAATTGTGCTCCAGCCAATCAGCTCCTTACGGTCATGTGTTTGAAAAGTGACAGTTGTGAGCTAATTGGCTGAAGCATCATGTATCACACGCAACGAGTTTTATCATCCACAAGGAGTTTTATCATTTGTTGATAAATGGTGCCATAAGTATCTTCAGGTCTTGTAGTCATCCTGTAAGTTCCCACTGAGAAGAATCTTAAAGATGAACATCCAGAGGTACTGACTAATGGGAAACTATATCCTACAAGTGGTTCCATGAACCCCCGCACCCCTTTTCCCTAATTCTTGGTCTCTTCCTAACCCTGAACTCTCGCCCTGTTACAGATGCCCCTAAAGTGACGCTTTCGGTGGATCCCCCCACAGTCTCAGAAGGTGGTTCCGTCACCTTCCTCTGTAGCGCCGTTTCCAACCCAGAGGTGACAAGTTATCGGTGAGTTTACTTTTTTTTTTTTTTACCAAAGGCTTTTTCCCTCATCAGCTAACCTCTCCTAGGGCTGCGGAAATGCACAACGCTGCCTGATGATATTAATACGTGACTGAAATGCACAGATGAAAGTACAAGTTACAGGGAGACACATAATAATAGACTAATAAATTCAAGTTATCTGAAGTCGGGTACCCTTTTGACACTCTCTCTGGCAACGGGGGCAGTGCATGTGTAATGATGGTATCCGGGCTGTGCAAAGTTGGAATTTTCAATCCTTATACTTTTATTTCCACAGCTGGGCAAAGGGAGGCGTTCCTCTTCTTGTCTCAGAGGACCGCTACCATGTAGCGGTGGACCACACATTTTTCACTGCTCCGGTTTCGTGCGAGGTGTCTAACAGCGTGGGGAGCACCAACGTGAGCACGGCTGTGAACGTCTTATGTGAGTATTCTGTTCTGTGTGGCCCCAGGTTGCCACTGACTATTATAAAGTCTGTCTGCACTAGTATAAGTTGAAGATTTGGGTATACAAAATGGGTGAAAGACATGCCATAGGGTTGGGACCACGATATAACCCTCAATCACCAGGATACATGATCAAATTTGTGGTGGCCCAGCATCAAATATTCATTTATTGTCCCAAAAACTCCACTTCTGTTCTTCTAAGCATGAGTGAGGGCCCCCGGGGATATTGCAGTGCAACTGAAAGCCAAAAAGGGGCCCCCATACTTGCTTAGAGTAGTAGAGCATTCTGAAAAGATGGAAACAGATCTCAGGAACCTCCTTGACCGTCATGACCCATAACAATCCGGGCAGCTGTCCAAGTGTAGACACAGTACTGATCCCACGGTTGGACCTGTCTGCTGAGTCTGATTAATCTCACCTATGATTTTCTTCTTCCACAGTTGGACCTCGCCTGTTAACAGAGCCTCGTCCTATGACAGTAGATGTAGGTGGAGATGCTTCCTTCTTCTGTGGTTGGACTGGAAATCCCACCCCAACCCAGTTCTGGAACAAGAAAGGGTCCTCAGAGGTGACTTTAAACTTTTTGCTTAGAATTGCACAGAAATCTAGGTGCAGGGGGTTAATAGATATTCAGGAATATACTACAAGGCACCACCACAAGAGGAATGGGTTTTCAATGGAGTGTGCCTAATTCCGCATATTATTTGGAGGTGCTAGTGCATTGCTTCTAGCATAGTTTATAGGTGGCCCCTATCATCTTGTGGATCCGAGCCTGAAGAAATGTTTCCTACTCTTTTCCAGGTGTTAAGTAATGGAAACACTCTGTCGCTGAACAAGGTGTCCCGGGAGGATACCGGAACCTATGTGTGCAAAGCCATTGTGCCCCGTATCGGAACCATGGAAAGAGAAGTAACGCTGACTGTGAGAGGTGAGGACATTGGCAGGAGAATGCGGAGTAGGGAACCCTTCAGTAGGGATTTCACGGGATGTCGTAGACGGTGTCATAGGGATAGTTCTCAATTGTTTGTGCTGACTTTGTGTCCTTGTTTTTAGGGCCACCGGTCATCTCAAGTGAATTAACCTATGAGAGCATTCTCGGAGGAAAAGCACGGCTGGAATGCCTGGTGGAGGCCATACCCGTCCCAGATAGAATTGTAAGTATGGTGGGCAAATGGCCTGTGTTTCTTCTATCTATCATATAGTTGTGTACTTATGTACCATGGAGATGCAATACTCATACCATCCATTTAACGATTAGCTTGGGATGATCGGAGCTGGTGTTGGAATGGTGCTAGACCATTATTTTAAATATATCTTTCACTTACAATATGGTTGTTCCATAGATTTGGTCCTGGGACAAGTACAGCCTGGATGAAGGCACGTTGGGACGTTTTTCTGTGGAGACACGAGTGACAGACAGCGGCGCCGTTTCATTGCTCGTTATTGACGGGACGGAGCCGTCTGACTACACAGCGCCGTTTAATTGCACGGCCGTCAATCAGTTTGGAGAGGACTCTGCCATCATCTCTCTGAGACAGCAAGGTGAGCTATCTAGCAACCTTTTACTGTAGGAAGGGGGACCCCACCGTCTGAGACTTCTATTGGGTACAACTGTAGACAACCTTGGGTCTGTGGATGGGATACAATTGCAGCGATGCAGCAGATCTTCTGTCAATTAATTATTTCTCCTTGTTCCACAACCAGTGGTCGCTGAGTGTCCTTCAGAACAATGTGTGATTGTTCTGTGTTCTCTTGTAGCCGCCCTGCCGCTGATGCTGCTTATGATCGCATTGGGCTTAGGAACACTCTGTCTCTTTGTGCTGGTTACAATCTGTGTACTCTGCTGTCGGCGGCCTCGAAAAGGTAAGGACGGCTTGTGTGTCTTTGTGGATGATGAGTATGTCTGTCTAGATTCATTGTAGTGTGTGTATGAACTCACAGACTTCCCCTCTCCCTCTCTGAAGTTCAGAGCACTTTTAAAGGTGTCTCTATGGTCAGTTGGTCTCGGAGTTCTCCTGTCTCTCTCGGTTGTCCATTGTTGGCGATTTATCTGTCTGTCTTCCCACTTGGGGAAGCTCTAACTTGATTTTGTTCTGTGACGGTCTTCGACCGGTCCTGATCAGCGCCGCTTATTTCTCATCCTCTACAGACGTGAAAGACACCCAGATACTAGCAGTGGAGGTTTCGGGCAGTGAAAACAGTGAACGACACCCCAGTGACTCAGAGGAAGACCTCAAAGAACCATTGGTGAGTATCTGCAGGACAGATTTCCAGAGGAAGCAATTTTAGAATATAGAATCTCAGCCATTCCTCTGCGGACGCTAAGAGGGCCCTGATTCACATGCGGTCGCAATGTAGACGCAGCAGAGATCCTTTGTAGCGAAGGAGCTAGGAGTCGACGCAAGTGTAGCAGCCGCCCACGACAGGACAGTGCCTCCATGGCCACGCAGATTAGGCTGCGGGAGCTGCGTCGCTGGTGCCATGTTTTATGCGTTCATCGCAGTCGCACACTGAGACGCGCCCCGTAACCGGTCACGACACGCTTGCATTTTTGCAGCCCCTCCCAATTACCTCCTCCAAACGGCCTCTTCCTGTCAATCACTCAGGGGTAAATTTACTAATATGGGAGTTCTCTTTCATATGAGATGTTGCTCAAAGCAACCAATCAGATTCCAGGTATTACTTCTAGAAGGTCCTAGATAAATGAGAAGTAGGATCTGATTGGTTGCTATAGGCAACATCCCATCTGAAATAGAACTGCCATCTTAGTAAATTTACCCCTCAGCGTCTGATTCCTCACTGCCAGCGGCAAGGGTACCTTGTCGTGTGGGCATCTCAGTGGGCGGCAAGAATAAGAACGCATGCCAGAGATTGGCGTGGTGGGTGTGTTGCCAGAGGTGCATTCTGTTCTGAGCAGTGAGTAGTTAGGGGTTCGGCTTACCTGCAGATCCTATTAAGAGGGGAAATAATTCCCTCTTAGTAAATACTTGGAATTAACGTGTTTATTATTTGCCCCGTAGCACACAGACACCGAATCTCGTGGAACATCGCAGACAGAACACAGCGATATCCCGGACGAGTCTCAGGTACGCTGCCCAACCACTATCTCTCAGATTCCGCTTTATACATTAATATTCTACTAATCTGAACTCCATGCTTCCCAACAGGACCCAACGAACGGCTATTACAAAGTCCGAGCTCACGAAGACTCGCGTCCAACAACGGTGGCTTACCCAGAGTTCTCTTCTCCTCCCCGCCCGCTATACTCTGCCCCTACCAATCTCACCCCACTCTGCCCCACCCCAGCCTTACCAGGAGCTCCCAAGCTGTATGACTATGCCCACAGATATGCCACCACTCCGCGTCAAGGGAGCGAACGAGTCCACATACCGCAAGGGCCGTCGTGTAACGCGCCCTCGGGTCCTGGCATTCATGCAGCACCTTACGCCAGGGCATTTTGCAGTTACGTCCGTCCGGAACGTTTTGAAACTCTGGAGTCAGGCCCTACGCTCTCGCGCCTGTCCTACGCCTCTCTCTCAACACACTGCGACTACGGCCGACCGGCACAGCAGCGAATGCAAACTCACGTGTGAGCCTGGTTCTTTCATGACAGACAAGCTAGCACAGCTGAGGGACCGTGGACTGCGACTTGGGAGAAAAGTCGGACTGTCGGCCATCTTGTGCTCAAAATGGCGCCTTACGTCTTCCTGTTGACATTTATAACCTGCACTGAGCAACCTTTTACACCCAGGGTACACTTAAGATTACGGATTCCCTGAAAAAAAGCTAAATTCTATGGATCCATCCAGTTTCTGAACAAGAAAATATTTGAAACGGAATTAAGACTCTTCGGGGCAGGTCCAAAACCAGCTTCTTTTGTGAAATTAATAACTGAGGACTGTTCGGAGTAAACCTAAAATCTGACTGTAGGACGAACCATAATTTCTAGTACATATATAGTATTAAATCAGCTCAGTTGTTGAGCTTCATCAGGAAATCCGCATGGATCAGCACGAATACGGTCAAAATAATGAAACTTAGTGACCCTGCTGTGTTAAGGGGGAAACAGCGCCCTACTGTGGCTCTTTCATGTACTGCAGGTTGGGTTTTGATTTTTTTTTTTGCAGATATATTATTTTTAATACAAATTATAATGTACAGTATAAATATCATAGGAATCGAACGCGTATGTTAAGACAATTCTGTATATAGGTTTATAAAGTTGCTTTCTTGAGCACTGTGTGATTAAGAGGGCCAGCTGATTTTAGTAGGGCAGTTTTGGAACAATTAAGTTGCACCCTGCCTATTATTTATTAACCCTTCAGAATGCCAGGGCACGCTGTAAGGCAGGTCACTACGTACTCTGGGAACGTGGCTTCCAAATACGGAATTAAAAGAAAATCTTTTCATTGGGTATAATGCTAAAGATTAGTAAATATTAATTTATTATGTAGTCTATTTAAGACATGGATACAAAAAGTCGGCTTCAGATAAGTGAAAATCGCTGAATAAATACAGTATTGTATATGATAAATACACCTTTATTTTCAAGATTATATATATATATATATATATATATATACAGTATATACTCTCATTCACGGCATAAGATTTGAGTACAAATCGGTCATCAATGAGAAACTGTATATATATATAACGCTAAAAACATTCACTAGAATCATATTTCAGGAAATTGTTTAAAGAGTGAGGGGCGTATTTACTAAAGATCAATTTTAATATCGCTGTAAATCGGTCGATGTTGGGCAATTATAAGTCATGTAACATCTGTCGTTTTTTGTCAGTCCCATTCAAAATTGACTGCAAATGCATTAAAAAAAATTGACACCCCCCCCCCCCCCCCAAAAAAAAGTAAATTCCAATATCGACCAAAAATCGCAAATTCATTCAAAATTGATCTTTAGTAATTATACCCCCAAATGGTTAAATATATGACTTAATTCCATACAAAACAAAAACATTCTAAAATTCTATACAAAACAAAAAAAGTACACGGATAATTTTGAGTTCTTTTGCCGCTATTCCTGTAAGTGATCAGTGAGAGAAACCCATTTTGTCAGGCTACACCTATCCAATTCCCGGAGACAAATGTCACCGCTTCTTAGGGGGTAAATTTACTAAAGCTTCTAAAACAGAGAATCGGTGATGTTGCCCATAGCAACCAATCAGATGCTGTCTATCATTTTCTAAAAGGCAATAGAGAAATGATAGACAGCATCTGATTGGTTGCTATGAGCAACATCACCAATTCTCTGTTTTAGAAGCTTTAGTAAATGTACCCCTTAGTGAATGGATAAGTTGTATTCTCCTGATTGTTAGATGAGACTACAAAATGGCTGCCTCCACTGGCGGTGTGCTTTAAGATAATGGTTTCCAATATTAAATTATTTTCATTTTGGGTTCTGTGACTGTTAATCTGTGAACCAAATCTCTACCAAGTCTATGCAGCGAGTTATAATCTGTAGACATCAGGGTTCTAGATACGTCATTCTAGAACCTGACACCGGTCTGAAAGTCGCCGTTCCGCACTAACCTGAAGCCCCAGTAAAGTATGAAGGCTTTTTCCTCTATTACATTTTCCGGCCTTAATGAATTTTTTTTTTTTAAAGTTATTTGTACAGAAAGTTTTCCAGTTTCTTAATGTCATCACATTGTATCATATGTCACTATTATTTTCCATATGCGTGTATCAAGAGATGCGATGAAGATTGTTTTTTTATTTGTACAGCTATGAAAGATATTTATATTTAATAATTAAAACACAAATAATGCAGCCTTTTCATTGTTCAGTCGCCCAGAGTGACTTTCTCTAGCTGACATTGCTCCGACGGAAGTTCTGAGTGGGTTCTTTTGAGTGGGTGAAGCTTGGTGAGGGGGGCGTTTTCAGTAACGGGGCCCCACAGACACTCTTCCGAAAAAACTGTGACATAATTTTAAGGGGGTTCTCTACCGAAAACAAAAAATGACAATGTATTATGCACAAGCCAAGATTAGTACTCAAGACCTCCTAGCCCCTGCAATCCCGAGAAGGTCTCATGGTCTCTTCTCACTCCCAGAAGCTACAGTATGTATGCCTGCAGCCAGGACAGCTATCGGTAATCTAATCTACTGTATGGTGGCCTGTCTGTCTGTACGTGGCTTGGATAATAAAGATCATGTGATGGAACCACCAGAGATGGTAAGGTCCTGCTGGACCTTCTCTGGATTGCAGGGTTCAGGAGGTGGTGAGAAGTGTCAGATGGAGATGCTCTTCATGTAGCCAGCAGGCCTGTTGGTCATTAGCTTTCGGAATGACATTGGACTGTGTTTGCAACTTAAATTTTGGCAGCTCTCTGCATCATGGAAATGCAGTTTTACATGGTTCCCTCTTGGATCACTGTAAGGTTTTCCAATGTTTTACCACTTACTACTATATCTCAAACAACCATGTTTAGTGCAACGAGATGGAGTAGCTGAGCAATCTGTGGAGTTGGTCGTCGTGTTGGAAGTGGACTGCGCTACTGTTCAGACTCCATGTTACTGCTCCTCCAGGGAAGCTTCATTCCCTATACAAAGATGGCAGCCTAGGCTACTACGGAGCGTGTGCGGAGCCATCTTGAGAGAGTGCTACAGTGGGAGACAGTGGTCTTCCACTTGGCTCCAGTAAGACCTGTGATTGCCCGCTGTTTTAGACGTTGTTCCAGCATCCTGCACCACTACTAGGTACCTACATACACTCACTGGTGAGCTGTATTACACCTCGCTCTGCTCCATCTACCAGTGCATATAACAGTGAGTACGGCTCTACCTGCTTTATCTTTAATAAACCACTCCAGTGGTTAAGTAAATGGGCTGTTAATAGTTGTAAGGCATCTGCTGCTGTGTACACAAGCTCTGCTACACCCTCAGGCCTATATACACAGATTTCCAACAGTTGAGAAGTGACTGAGGCCTAAATTATCCTGATATTCAAATTAGCAATGTTGCATGTATGCAAGAACGAATAATCTTCAGACTTCCTCCACATTAGGGGGATCCATCTGGCAAGCAGTAGACTGGAATGTTATCATGCTCCTTTGGTGTAATTTTGCTATTAATTATCTACAGTATGGGGGTAATTCCAAGTTGATCGCAGCAGGACATTTTTTAGCAGTTGGGCAAAACCATGTGCACTGCAGGGGAGGCAGATATAACATGTGCAGAGAGAGTTAGATTTGGGTGGGTTCTTTTGTTTCTGTGCAGGGTAAATACTGGCTGCTTTATTTTTACACTGCAATTTAGATTGCAGATTGAACACACCCCACCCAAATCTAACTCTCTCTGCACATGTTACATCTGCCTCCCCTGCAGTGCACATGGTTTTGCCCAACTGCTAAAAAAATTCCTGCTGCGATCAACTTGGAATTACCCCCTATGTGTATATAGCACCGCCATATTACCCAGTGTTGTACAAAGCTAACATCTGTCACATTAACTTCTTCACCAATGGAGCTTACAATCTACTTCCCTAATAAAAATATCTCACACACACATATACACTACTATTAATATTAGAGATGTGCGGCTGGCACTTTTCGTGTTTTGGTTTTGGATCTGGATTCCCGCTCGTGTTTTGGATCTGGATTGGTTTTGCCAAAACCACCCTTTCTGTTTTTTTTCAAAAATCATCCAGATCCAAAACCAAAAACAGCTAAAATCACAGAATTTGGGGGTAATTTTGATCCTACAGTATTATTAACCTCAATAACATTAATTTCCACTCATTTCCAGTCTATTCTGAACACCTCACAATATTGTTTTTATGCCAAAAGGTTGCACCGAGGTAGCTGGATGACTAAGCTAAGCGACACAAGTGGGCGGCACAAACACCTGGCCCATCTAGGAGTGGCACTGCAGTGGCAGACAGGATGGCACTTTTAAAAACTAGGCCCCAAACAGCATGCAAATAAAAAAAAGAGGTGCAAGATGGAATTGTCAATGGGCCCTACCACCCACCCTTATGTTGTATAAACAGGACATGCACACTTTAACAAACCAATCATTTCAGCGACAGGGTCTGCCACACGACTGGCTGAAATGACTGGTTGGTTTGGGCCCCCACAAAAAAAATAAGCAATTCATCTCTCCTTGCACAAACTGGCTCTACAGAGGCAAGATGTCGTCCTGATCCTCCAATTCCTCACCCCTTTCAGTGAGTACATCCTCATCCTCACAGAGTATTAATTCGTCCCCACTGGAATCCACCATCACAGGTCCCTGTGTAATTTCTGGAGGCAATTGCTGGTAAATGTCTTCCTGGAGGAATTTATAATTAATTTTGATGAACATCATCGAACATTTTGTGGAAGTAACCTCCTACGCCGATCGCTGACAAGGTTACCGGCTGCACTAAACACTCTTTCAGAGTACACACTTAGGTAAAAATAAAGCCAGTTTGTGCAAGGGCCTCCAAATTGTCTCTTTATCCTGCCAGTATACATACGGACTGTCTGACATGCCCACTTGGATGCTGTCACCCATATAATCCTCCACTATTCTTTCAACAGTGACAGCATCATATGCAGTGACAGTAGACATGTCAGTAATTGTTGGCAGGTCCTTCAGTCCGGACCAGATGTCAATACTTGCTCCTGACTGCCCTACATCACCGCCACCGGGTGGGCTCAGAAATTTTATCCTTTTCCTCGCAGCCTCAGTTGCGGGAGAAAATGAAGGAGGAGCTGTTGATGGGTCACGTTCCGCTTGAGTTGACAATTGTCTCACCAGCAGGTCTTTGAACCTCTGTAGACTTGTGTCTGCCGGAAAGAGAGATACAACGTAGACTTTAAACCTAGGATTGAGCATGGTGGCCAAAATGTAGTGCTCTAATTTCAACAGATTGACCACCCTTGAATCCTGGCAAAGCGAATGAAGGGCTCCATCCACAAGTCCCACATACTTAGCGGAATCGCTCGTCTTAGCTGCTCCTTCAATTTCTCTACCTGCTTCTGCAAAAGCCTTATGAGGGGAATGACCTGACTCAAGCTGGCAGTGTCTGAACTGACTTCACGTGTGGCAAGTTTGAAGGGTTGGAGAACCTTGCAAAAGACAGAAATCATTCTCCACTGCGCTTGAGTCAGGTGCATTCCCCCTCCTTTGCCTATATCGTAGGTGAATGTATATGCATGAACGGCCTTTTGCTGCTCTTCCATCCTCTGAAGCATATAGAGTGTTGAATTCCACCTCGTTACCACTTCTTGCTTCAGGTGATGGCAGGGCAGGATCAGGAGTGTTTGCTGGTGCTCCAGTCTTTGGCACGCGGTGGCTGAATGCCGAAAGTGGCCCGCAATTTTTCGGCCCACCGACAGCATCTCCTGCGCGTCCCGTCATTTTAAAAATAATTCTGCACCACCAAATGAATTGTATGTGCAAAACATGGGTCGTGCTGGAATTTGCCCAGATGTAATGCACGCACAATATTGGTGGCGCTGTCCGATATCACAAATCTCCAGGAGAGTCTAAGTGTGATGATGTTCCTCAGTTTCCGTAAGAGGTTGTCAGCGGTGTGCCTCTTACGGAAACAGGTGATAGACAGCATAGCCTACCTAGGAACGAGCTGACGTTTGTGAGATGCTGGTACTGGTGCCGCTGCTGTTGTTGCTGCGGGAGGCAATACATCTATCCAGTGGGCTGTTAAAGTCATATAGTCCTTAGTTTGCCCTGCTTCACTTGTCCACATGTCCATGGTTAAGTGGACAGTGGGTACAACTGCATTTTACAGGACACTGAGGACACTTTTCTTAATGTTCCTGTACAGTCAGGGAATCGCTTTCCTAGTGAAGTGGAATCTAGATGGGATTTGGTATCGGGGACACACTACCTCCATCAATTCTCTAAGTCCCACTGCACTAATGCCGGATACCAGATGCACGTCTAACACCAACTGAGTTATCCGCTTTGCAACAGGATGACTGCTGTCATATTTCATCTTCCTCGCAAAGCACTGTTGGACAGTCAATTGCTTAGTTGAAGTAGTACAAGTGGTCTTCCGACTTCCCTTCTGGGATAACGATCGACTCCAGCAACAACAGCAGCGGCAGCAGCAGTACTAGGCATACCACTCAAGGATCCTCCAGAGGAATCCTGGTTAGGAGAGGACTCGTCAGTTATGCCAGTGACATGGCCTGCAGGACTACCTACGTTCCTGACTGAGGAGGAAATTGACGTTAAGGGAGATGGTGGTGTGGCTTGCAGGAGCTTGGGTACAAGAGGAAGAAGGGATTTAGGTGTCAGTGGACTACTTACGCTCTTACTCAAAGTTTCTGAACTTGACAATGACTTCTGATGAATGCGCTGTAGGTGACGTATAAGGGAGGATGTTCCTAGGTGGTTAACGTCCTTACTCCTACTTATTACGGATTGACAAAGGCAACACACGGCTTGACACCTGTTGTCCGAAGTGGTGTTTTTTTTGGTATTCCGCCCAGGCATGACAATGGGCTTATTGAGCCCATGGACAACAACTGTCTCCCCCGGTGCCTGATTTAAACAAACCACATCACCATCAGAATCTTCCTCGTCAACTTCCTCCTCAGCGCCAGCAACACCCATAACCTCATCCTGGTGTACTTCAACAGTGACATCTTCAATTTGAATATCAGAAACTGGACTGTGGGTGCTCCTTCCAGCATTTGCAGAGGGCGTGCAAATAGTGGAAGGAGCCACCTCTTCCTGTCCAGTGTTGGGAAGGTCAGACATCGCAACCACTGACACACTTGGACTCTCCTTGTGGATTTGTGATACCATCTTAGAACGCACAGTTCTTTGCTGTGCTTTTGCCAGCTTAACTCTCTTCATTTTTCTAGCAGGAGGATGAGGGCTTCCATCGTCATGTGAAGCTGAACCACTAGTCATGAACATAGGCCAGGACCTTAGCTAGTTCCTTGTCACGCCGTGTCGTAAATGGCATATTGGCAAGTTTACGTTTCTCCTCAGACGCTTTTAAATTTAATTTTTTGGGTCATTTTACTGAACTTTGGCTTTTTAGATTTGACATGCCCTCTACTATGACATTGGGCATCGGCCTTGACAGACGACGTTGATGGCATTTCATTGTCTATGTCATGACTAGTGGCAGCAGCTTCAGCACTAGGAGGAAGTGGTTCTTGATCTTTCCCTATTTTATCCTCCAAATTTTTGTTCTCCATTATTTTTCTGGAGTTATATAACAATATGCGGCGCAGGAGAGCGTACCTCTACACCACACAGGGCAAACCCTGTAAAAATTATTTGGATTAAATATTAATAACCCCTTTATTTGGAGTAAATAATATACAGCACAGGACAGCACCACTGGACTTATACGGCAGTACCCCTGGACTTATACGGCAGTACCCCTGGACTTATAGGGCAGTACCCCTGGACTTATACGGCAGTACCACTGGAGTTATACGGCAGTACCACTGGACTGGACTTATACGGCAGTACTCCTGGACTTACTGTATATGGCAGTACCCCTGGACTTATACGGCAGTACCCCTGGACTTATACGACAGTACCCCTGGACTTATACGACAGTACCCCTGGACCTATACGGCAGTACCCCTGAACCTATATGGCGGTAACCCTGGACTGGACTTATACGGCAGTACCACTTGACTTATACGGCAGTACCCCTGGACTTATACGGCAGTACCACTGGAGTTATACGGCAGTACCACTGGACTGGACTTATATGGCAGTACCCCTGGACTTACTGTATATGGCAGTACCCCTGGACTTATACGGCAGTACCCCTGGACTTATACGGCAGTACCTCTGGACTGGACTAATATGGCAGTACCACTGGACTGGACTTATACGGCAGTACCCCTGGACTTATACGACAGTACCCCTGGACTTGACTTATACTGCAGTACCACTGGACTTATACGGCAGTACCACTGGATTTATACGGCAGTACCACTGGACTTACTGGCAAACCCTGTAAAAATTATTTGGATTAAATATTAATAATTCCTTTATTTGGAGTAAATAATATACAGCACAGGACAGCACCACTGGACTTATACGGCAGTACCCCTGGACTTATATGGCAGTAACCCTGGACTGGACTTATACGGCAGTACCCCTGGACTTATACGGCAGTACCCCTGGACTTATAGGGCAGTACCCCTGGACTTATAGGGCAGTACCACTGGAGTTATACGACAGTACCACTGGACTGGACTTATACGGCAGTACTCCTGGACTTACTGTATATGGCAGTACCCCTGGACTTATACGGCAGTACTCCTGGACTTATACGACAGTACCCCTGGGCTTATACGACAGTACCCCTGGACCTATACGGCAGTACCCCTGAACCTATATGGCGGTAACCCTGGACTGGACTTATACGGCAGTACCACTTGACTTATACGGCAGTACCACTGGAGTTATACGGCAGTACCACTGGACTGGACTTATATGGCAGTACCCCTGGACTTACTGTATATGGCAGTACCCCTGGACTTACTGTATATGGCAGTACCCCTGGACTTATACGGCAGTACCCCTGACCTTATACGGCAGTACCACTGGACTGGACTAATATGGCAGTACCACTGGACTGGACTTATACGGCAGTACCCCTGGACTTGACTTATACTGCAGTACCACTGGACTTAAACGGCAGTACCACTGGATTTATACGGCAGTACCACTGGACTGGACTTTTACGGCAGTACCACTGGACATATACGGCAGTACCCCTGGATTTTATATGGCAGTATCCCTGGACTTATACGGCAGTACCACTGGACTGGACTTATACGGCAGTACCCCTGGACTTGACTTATACTGCAGTACCACTGGACTTATACGGCAGTACCACTGGATTTATACGGCAGTACCACTGGACTGGACTTTTACGGCAGTACCACTGGACATATACGGCAGTACCCCTGGATTTTATATGGCAGTATCCCTGGACTTATACGGCAGTACCCCTGCACTTATACGACAGTACCCCTGGACTGGACTTATACTGCAGTACCCCTGCACTTATACGACAGTACCCCTGGACGGGACTTATACGGCAGTACCCCTGCACTTATACGGCAGTGCCACTGGACTGGACTTATACGGCAGTACCACTGGACTTCTACGGCAGTAACACTGGACTGGACTTTTACGGCAGTACCCCTGGACCTGACTTATTCGGCAGTACCATTGGACTTATGGCAGCACAGGACACCACCGCTGGACTTATGGCAGCACAGGAGACCACCTCACCTTATGGCAGCACAGGACACCATCACTGGACTTATGGCAGCACAGGACACCACCACTGGACTTATGACAGCACAGGACACCATCACTGGACTTATGGCAGCACAGGACACCACCACTGGACTTATGGCAGCACAGGACACCACCACTGGACTTATGGCAGCACAGGACACCACCACTGTTACTAGACTGATGCAGCACAAGACACCACCACTGGACTGATGCAGCACAAGACACCACCACTGGACTGATGCAGCACAAGACACCACCACTGGACTGATGCAGCACAAGACAGCACTGGACTTATGGCAGCACAGGACACCACCACTGGACTGATGCAGCACAAGACACCACCACTGGACTAATGCAGCACAGGACACCACCACTGGACTGATGCCGCACAAGACACCACCACTGGACTGATGCAGCACAGGACACCACCACTGGACTGATGCAGCACAAGACACCACCACTGGACTAATGCAGCACAGGAGACCACCACTGGACTGATGCCGCACAAGACACCACCACTGGACTGATGCAGCACAGGACACCACCACTGGACTGATGCAGCACAAGATACCACCACTGGACTGATGAAGCACAAGACAGCACTGGAATGATACAAAAGAGCAGGTTGACATCCCACGTGCCACACCACTTTCCCGCACAGACTTTGAGGAGACACGTCCTCTCGCTACACTCTCCAGGACTGGAGTGAAAACGGCGGCGACGCGTGACTCCTTATATGGAATCCAAAACCGCGAGAATCCGACAGCAGGATGATGACGTTTTGCCTCGTTCTGGTTTCCGAATCTGTCCGGAAAACACGAGCCGGGCTCGGATCCGGGCTCGGGATGTGATGTTGGGTAGGGTTTGGTTCTCTTGTGGGATGAAGCCAGAGCACCCGAAGCAGTGGAAGGTCACAAAAACCCTACACAGAACTGCTAAGGAGATCCGGGTTATCCATTAAGTAACCAGTGAGCATGGCGGGGCTAGCCGTGCAAGTATGCGGGTACGCTCCGGTACGGAGTACCCTTAAGAATTTGGCAGCGGATACTCAGTACCACCTGCCACACACTTTGCCATTACCACAATTATAATGTGCCACAAAGCAACAAGACCATGGTGCTTGGCAGCATGACGGCTCCTCCCACTTTATCAGGGTTACTGGGAGTGCAACAGTAGCTGTATTTTCCTGTTATAATGGAGGCATTACTATATATTTCTATTATACTGGAGGTATCACTATATATTTCTATTATACTGGAGGCATTACTATATATTGTTATTAAATTGGAGGCATTACTATATATTTCTATTATACTGGAGGTATCACTATATATTTCTATTATACTGGAGGCATTACTATATATTGTTATTAAATTGGAGGCATTACTATATATTTCTATTATACTGGAGGTATCACTATATATTTCTATTATACTGGAGGTATCACTATATATTTCTATTATACTGGAGGCATTACTATATATTGTTATTAAATTGGAGGCATTACTATATATTTCTATTATACTGGAGGTATCACTATATATTTCTATTATACTGGAGGCATTACTATATATTGTTATTAAATTGGAGGCATTACTATATATTTCTATTATACTGGAGGTATCACTATATATTTCTATTATACTGGAGGTATCACTATATATTTCTATTATACTGGAGGCATTACTATATATTTCTATTATACTGGAGGCATCACTATATATTGTTATTATACTGGAGGTAATACTATATATTTCTATTATACTGGAGGCATTACTATATATTTCTATTATACTGGAGGTATCACTATATATTTCTATTATACTGGAGGTATCACTATATATTTCTATTATACTGGAGGTATCACTATATATTTCTATTATACTGGAGGTATCACTATATATTTCTATTATACTGGAGGTATCACTATATATTTCTATTATACTGGGGGTATCACTATATATTTCTATTATACTGGAGGCATTACTATATATTTCTATTATACTGGGGGTATCACTATATATTTCTATTATACTGGAGGTATCACTATATATTTCTATTATACTGGATGTATCACTATATATTTCTATTATACTGGGGGTATCACTATATATTTCTATTATACTGGATGTATCACTATATATTTCTATTATACTGGAGGTATCACTATATATTTCTATTATACTGGAGGTATCACTATATATTTCTATTATACTGGAGGTATCACTATATATTTCTATTATACTGGAGGTATCACTATATATTTCTATTATACTGGAGGCATCACTATATATTTCTATTATACTGGGGGTATCACTATATATTTCTATTATACTGGAGGCATTACTATATATTGTTATTATACTGGAGGCATTACTATATATTTCTATTATACTGGAGGTATCACTATATATTTCTATTATACTGGAGGTATCACTATATATTTCTATTATACTGGAGGCATTACTATATATTTCTATTATACTGGAGGTATCACTATATATTTTTATTATACTGGAGGTATCACTATATATTTCTATTATACTGGAGGTATCACTATATATTTCTATTATACTGAGGGCATTCCAATATACTGTATTTCTATTGTATTGGGGTATCACTATATATTTCCATTATACTGGAGGCATTACTATATATTTTTCGCCTTGCCTCCGGATTCCAAAAAAAAGGGGCTGTGTCGTGTGGCCATGACGTTAGAGTCATGTCGCCACTCCCACTAGTAGCATGTGGCCACGCCCCCTCACAGCACATGACCAAGCCCGTTTTTCAGCACTCAGTACCACTAAGAAAATATTTCTACTTGCACCACTGGGCGGGGCGTGGATTACTCTCACCTGTTTTTATGGGGGTTGGGAGAGGGGAAGGGGCAGTTTCTTGCCGAGGTCCCCATAGGGTCTTTATCAGGCTCTACTTCTAGGATACCACCCATTTCTCTGCTGGACTCCGGTCTGGTCATACTCTGCAAAGATAAATATGCTCTGTCTCCGAGACCTACACACTGACCATGAGCTGTGCTTGGCGTATACACTGTTGCTGGACACCGCCTGTAATCACATGGTCTATCCTGTCCTATCAGGCTCAGCGCAGTATACAGTACAGCAAGATAAGATAATCACTGACCTAATCACATACATTATTTGACCTAAGTATGATTAAAGGAAACCTGAAATTAGGACCTGACGTAGCAGCTGATTGGTTGCCGTGGGCAACTTCTCCACTAGCTCACTTCTCCACACTTTTCACTGCTTCATGAATAGACACGGTTTGAGCACATGACCATGGGGGCGGAGTCACAGCAGTCCTGCAGCCGTGGTAACTGTGGGTGGAACGGTGGATGCAGGGCCGGCTCTAGGCATGTTCGAATAGAGCGGCCGCGCAGGGCGCCACCCTTAATGGGCGCCACGCGCTGGCGCCGCCATATTCGATGCTGGAGCCGGCCCTGTGTGTGTGCTGCTGCAGCATTTGGCGGTCGCGCTGTGTATGCGCGCTGCGCGGCGCCGGTATCTAACGTCAGACGCCGGCGCCGCGCATAGCCCGCCTGCACAAGTGGCCGCCCACCCGCCCGCCAGCCCGGACCCAGGCTCAGGCTCACTCGCCCGGCCTCCCGCCCGCCCGCCAGCGCTCCCACACAGGCGGACAGCAGTACTCCTCCCCAGCGCCGCAGGTATTTTTTTTTTTTTGGGGGGGGGAGATCCGCACTGTGGGGGCATTTCTGGCACACAGGGGGCATTTTTGGTTATGTGGGGGCATTTCTGGCACTGTGGGGGCATTTCTGGCTCTGTGGGGGGCATTTCTGGCACTGTGGGGGCATTTCTGGCACTGTGGGGGCATTGCATATCTGGCTCTGTGGGGGCATATTTGGCACTGTGGGGGCATATCAGGCACTGTGGGGACATATCTGGCCCTGTGGGGGCATATCAGGCACTGTGGGGACATATCTGGCACTGTGGGGACATTTCTGGCACTGTGGGGGCATTTCTGGCACTGTGGGGGCATTTCTGGCACTGTGGGGGCATTTATCTGGCACTGTGGGGGCATTTATCTGGCACTGTGGGGGCATTTATCTGGCACTGTGGGGGCATTTATCTGGCTCTGTGGGGGCATTTATCTGGCACTGTGGGGGCATATCAGGCACTGTGGGGGCATATCAGGCACTGTGGGGGCATATCAGGCACTGTGGGGGCATATCTGGCACTGTGGGGACATATCTGGCACTGTGGGGACATATCTGGCACTGTGGGGGCATTTCTGGCACTGTGGGGGCATTTCTGGCACTGTGGGGACATATCTGGCACTGTGGGGGCATTTCTGGCACTGTGGGGGCATTTCTGGCACTGTGGGGGCATTTATCTGGCTCTGTGGGGGCATTTATCTGGCACTGTGGGGGCATTTCTGGCACCGTGGGGGCATATCTGGCACTGTGGGGGCATATCTGGCACTGTGGGGACATATCTGGCACTGTGGGGGCATTTATCTGGCTCTGTGGGGGCATTTATCTGGCACTGTGGGGGCATTTATGTATCAGGCACCGTGGGGGCATTTATGTATCAGGCACCGTGGGGGCATTTATGTATCAGGCACCGTGGGGGCATTTATGTATCATGCACTGTGGGGGCATTTATGTATCATGCACCGTGGGGGCATTTATGTATCAGGCACCGTGGGGACATTTATGTATCTGGCACCGTGGGGGCATTTATGTATCTGGCACCGTGGGGGCATTTATGTATCAGGCACCGTGGGGGCATTTATGTATCTGGCACCGTGGGGGCATTTATGTATCTGGCACCGTGGGGGCATTTATGTATCTGGCACCGTGGGGGCATTTATGTATCTGGCACCGTGGGGGCATTTATGTATCTGGCACCGTGGGGGCATTTATGTATCTGGCACCGTGGGGGCATTTATGTATCTGGCACCGTGGGGGCATTTCTTGCACTGTGGGGGCATTTCTTGCACTGTGGGGGCATTTCTTGCACTGTGGGGACATTTCTTGCACTGTGGGGGCATATCTTGCACTGTGAGGGCATTAATGTATGTGGCACTGTGGGGGCATATTTGCGCTGTGGGGGCATTTATCCATCTGGAACTGTGTGGCCATTTATGTAGCTGGCACTGCTGGGGGGCATGTCACGTGTAGCTGGCACTGCTGGGGGGCATGTCATGTGTAGCTGGCACTGCTGGGGGGCATATCATGTAGTGTTCCCGCTAGGCGTCTGTGGCTGGGCAGTGTGTCTCAGTGCTCTACCTGGCGCAATGTGTCTAACGTGCTCTTATAGGAGGTTCTACCTGGTGCAATGTGTATTAGCTGCACTACTGTGTGGTGTAATGTGAATTGCCACTATAATGTGGCTACGCACCTTCCCCACGAAGTAACTCCCCTAAATTTTTGCTGCGCGCCTTCGGCGCGCACTGTCCATGCTTTAGCGTGTGGAAATGGGAACAACAAGCATTACAGTATGTACATCATTTTGCCCACCTAACTTAAAAATGTGCCCTCCCTGTGATCAGCAACCTGCCCTAAAAAGTGAACACTAGCACGTGTAGCTGGCACTGCTGGAGGGCATGTCATGTGTAGCTGGCACTGCTGGGGGACGAGACCACGCCCACTTTTTCAAGAGGCCACGCCCACTTTTTCAAGAGCGCGCGCGCCTTCGGCGCGCGCATGGGGGGGGGGGGCACTTTTACATTTTCTCGCTCAGGGTGCTAGTAGGCCTGGAGCCGGCCCTGGGTGGATGACAGGTGAGGGCATGTCGATGTTAGCGACTGCGTTTATAGACGCAGTTTCACTGACACAGGTGGTCATGGTCCTTCAGACATCCTGCAACCACCAGAGACCGGTGCAGTGTTTGAGAGTGTGGCCGATGGTCTTTGTAAGCACATTGGAGGATTCACGCTGCTGGTAGTGGGTGTCGCAATAGGACGGCCGTTGGCCGCAGCATTACTGAAGGCCAGAGTCACAACTGCACCCACCCCTGAATCACCTCATAGGTGGCAATAGAAGATGTGTTTATTGGTACTTATCGCGGCAGTGATTCAATTCCCCATTAAAATGTAGTTGTATAGGCTGGCAGCAGTAGGAAGAGACTTCGTTGTTAAAGATAGATAATACATTTATTATTTAATATTACTATTTAATGAAAAAAAGGCTTTATTTAATTAAATAAAGCATTTTCCTCAACTCCTCCCACCCCAATATCTCCATCAGACATGAGGTGTACCACTGGGATCCATCTAAAATAAACCGTTGGAGATAACATTTGTGGCTTCGGGGCTTGCTGATAGTGAAGACCTACCTCTGGCAAACAACAGTGATAAGTACAACCCTAATTGGGAAAATGCCCTCTTATACCCCTCTCACACTGCAATCCTACCTCCAGCTCAAGTCACAGAGCACGGGTTGTTTTGGGCACCCTTTCACACCTAGACGCCACCTGGGTTAACCCCAGGTATTTGCGGCACTGTGAAAGGTGTATTACTTGGGGATAACGTTTTTTAGGTATTTATTTTGCACAGAAGGTGGGCCGAGATCTTTTATATTATACAGAGTCCTTAATCTGTATAATCTTGAATACTGTGTGCAATTTTGGGCACTATATTACAAAAAGGATATCCTGGAGCTAGAAAAGGTTCAGAGGTGGGCGACCAATCTAATCAAGGGCATGGAGACACTGGAATTCGAGGAAAGGCTTGCAAGGCTAGGCATGTTTACATTGGAAAAGAGGAGACTAAGAGGGGACATGATCAACATCTACAAATATATAAGGGGTCAATACACAGAGCTCGGGAGGGACCTGTTTTCTATAAGATCAGCACAGAGGACACGTGGTCACTCGCTTAGGTTAGAGGAGAGGAGTTTCCGCACATTGAGGCGAAAAGGTTTTTTCACAGTAAGGACAATACGTGTTTGGAATTCCCTGCCTGAGAGAGTAGTAACTGCGGACTCAGTCAACACCTTTAAGAATGGGTTAGATAAATTCCTATTGGATAAAGCTATTCAGGGTTATGGTGCGTAGGCATGCATTATAGTTAATATAACTAGTCCTAACATAAAAATAACTAGTCCTATAATAAGACTGCATAGAAGACCACAAATAGGTTGAACTCGATGGACAATTGTCCTATTTCAACCTTAGTTACTATGTTACTATGTTAAGAGGGGGCTGCCTATTTTGTCAGTACTGGGCCCCACAATTTCTGATAGCAGCCCTGCTAATAAGTAATGGCCATGGAATTACTGAATGGAGTTCATAACCCCTTTAGTGAGTGCTAAGGGGGAGATGGCTTGGTATTAAATGGAGCAGAAAATCATGAAAGTGTTCCGGGAATACTTCCTAACAGATCCCAATGTATGGGGGAGGGCCGGAGATGATGACCTCCACTGTGCACCAGCCAACGGTGTGCCGTCACGTGCCAGTGCTGTACGGCAGCTTCTGTTTATATGAAGATGCTAAAAAGTTGGACAGATGAACCGTGTTCCACAGACAGTCGCAATACACCCGTCTCAATATGCGCCAAAGCCCCTACGCCAGCAGTGGAGCGGACGCAGGTGGGACTGCATCTCAAGAGCGCATGAAGAACCACGTGGGAACCAAGCAGGACGCCAATCAGTTCCATTCATTCTCACATATGACCCAGTATCAAAAAAAGTGTGTGTTACAGTATTTTTTTGTTTTAACCTTTTTTATTTTAGTTATTTTTTCTTAACAAATTAGTGGGACTGGAAGCAGAAATCCAAGCGATTGACAGGACCCGGAAACAAAGCCATGTTCCTGACTGCTTGATGGTTGGACTGAAAGGCAAATAACCATGAAATAGTTTCCTATACAGCAACACGAACACCCAATTTCACTAGAGGATGTTATTATACTGAATATAGGAAGAAGAAATAGCCCCTATCCCCCAAACAGGTCAACTCTTCTACAAGATTAGTGAAGTCGCCATGGCTACAGGGGTACGTAGATCCTTGCAATTCAGGCATAGGGAATTTTCAGTCTGCAAGGAAAGACAAATGACAGAAAAAGAATGGAAAAAAGTATCAATAATGCAAAAATTTCAAATTAAAATCAGAACAAAAATACCTGTCACCCATATAAACAATTTCCCCGGCCCATCAAGTCTTCATGAACCCATCTGGCACTTGTGTGGCAGGGCGTAGACATCAGGCAGTATGTGCGTCACCCTAAACCCACCAAACGGTTCCACTACCCAATTGTTTTCGTGCCAGCCCCCCGCCGTATCTGTCCTTACACCCACCCTAAAGACTTCTGCTCAGAAAGATTTGCACCACTGGGTGGCAAAATATGCAAAACTCCAATAGGCACATTTGCCCCTGTAATAGCGTTGGACCTTGATTACGATACTGCTTGGTGTCACCGTACTCGTGACAATGGTTAAACTCTGGTATACTGTACATTTCAGGGTTCACTACTAACATTACATTAATGAGGGGAACAATCGTAGATAAATTAATAATTATTTGCTCCTGCTCACCCGAGAGACAATGCTTGCTGAATACTTGTTCCTATTGACCATCATAAGAATACTCCATCTCTCCCGATAAAAACTAATTTGTACAGACCGAGAAATAATGATATTCCCACAAACTGGAGCGTCCAGGAGAATGAAAGTTAGTGGAATTTTATTCTTTGTCGGCTCCTGATTCTAACAGTATCTTTTGCAGATTTTTGCGATCAGGGTTCACCTTGACGTGGTGGATGGGCCCACCTGTCTGGCCAAACATGCACTAAGAGCCTCAGTTATACTCTGCAAGTTGTAGAATTTATTATATCTGTTCTATCAATGTTCTCTGTGCTTAGAGTGTGCACCAACATCTTCTCTGTGATTTCTAAGTGATCACCAGTGATCCAAGCCATAGAGGAGTTATCTAGATAAATCCTTATGATCCAGTACACCTATGCAGCTTTCTGTAAAATGACAAATCTTTATAGAATAAACAGTAAGGTGCATTACCAGACAGTGCCACCAGATGGCGCTTCTCTCCCTCTGTACGGACTTGTGAGAAGCTGATAGGGCTGTATTGAGTTTGTTAGAAACAAGTATAGGTTTTGTAATTGTGCGCGTCATGTATTATTGGCTGTACTGCGCAGGTGGACAACTTGCGCCGGTAGCTTCAGCTGCACATATCTTACACTTGCAGTAAAACAGAACAGATCAAAAAAATTGTACAGCCTCATAAAGGATAATGTGCAAACTAGGAGCCTTTACATTCAACCCCAAATAGCTCTGCATACAACCAAATACCTGCTAGTTCTAAACCAATGCACTGAGAAGTATCAGAAAGGCACAGCAACAACGCAGGGGGTGCTGCAGTGCATGCTCTGCAGGGGCGTATATTGCAGCGTCTAGCAATATCGCACACACCACACATGCTGCAATCAGGAAAGCAGTTCAAACGATTTCCCTGACGGTTATAATATAAAATATTTGTTTCTCTCATTTATTAAGTCAAGTTACCACATATTTTACTGGGGGTATTTTCCTTTGTACAACTCCTGGTATTTCAGGACCCCTCTTCAGCTGGAGCCCCTTGACACCAATTATTAGCAGAATGCAAATGTAGCACTGACAGCAGGTAGAGATCTTTTACCGCAGCTAGGGTGGGATGCATTGTAATATAGCTCTTTTGCAGGAGATTTAATGGCCCATGTGTCACTATTAGTGCTGACAGGCCGAGGTCACAATGCTGCAAATATGGCGGTCACACGGGGGGGAGGGGGGGGGACCCGGAACAGAGGGATACACAGAAGTGCTCAGCTAACGGATCTCACTAACGTTTAATAACAGCACGAGGCCCTGTCCCTTTTCTACTGTATGAGCCACTTGTAGCTCCTAAGCTGCTGCCCAACTACAGGTCTGGCTACTCAGGGGAAATGCCAGACATGCTGGGACTTGTAGTTTTACATCAACAGTAGTAGAGCCACGGGTTGCCCAGTCTTGGTCTATGTAACAACCCCTTGGAGGCTGTCAGGACAAACTGAGATTTCACCGTCCACAATAAAATAGGGAGCCGCCCATTGTTCTGCCTCACAAAGGTAAGTAGCGCTACAATTTGTCCTCCGCTTCCTCCAATCAACAGAATTATGACGAAATATATATCGCAAATTGAATTTCACTGCCAAACAGACATCTTGTCACAGGTAGAAAGTTCCAGAGAGACAATCTTCAAGTTCCCCGTTTGCTAAACCGTTCCGTACTGTTAGGAGAAGAGAACAGAATGAGAAAATTTGCACCTGGGTAAAATCCTGCTGCACTGTAGGTAGGGCAGATGTAACATGTCCAAAGATGTGTAGGTGTGAAGCAGGGGCGTCTCTAGAGAGGAGGGGACCCGTATGCAGATTCCGTGTGTGGGCCCCCTCCTCTCTCGTAGCCGTCACCGCCGCTGCTAGCGCTCTGAGCTCTGTAGACTCTAGAACAGTGCCAGAGTATGCAGCGCATGCACAGGACTCCGAAAAATGGCCGCCGCACCATTTTTTCGGAGTCCTGCGCATAAGCTATATAGACTCTGGCACTGTGCCAGAGTCTCTAGCGCTCAGTGCGCTAGCAGCGGCGGTGTCGGCTACAGGAGAGGAGGGGGCCCACACACGGACACCGATGGACTCCGGAAAAGTAAGTATAGGAGAAATGGGTGCGGTGTGTGTGGTGTGCCCCCCCCCCTCCCCCTTGGACCCAGGGGCCCGTGTGCACCACACACACTGCACACATTATAGATACGCCACTGTTAATCCTAAATTGCAGCATAATAATAAAGCTCTCCGGCATTCAAAGGTTTCATGCAAAAGCAGGCAGTATTTACCCTGCATGCAAAAATATAAACACATTCGCACCTCTGCATTGCAGCATGGTTTGTTCCAGGAGAAAATTGCTCCTTTTATTTATAAGCCCCTGTACTTGTAATAACCCTTTCAGACTTAAAATCCTGGCTTTAACGCAGCTTGGACCCAGGACACTGAGCACGAGTTGAAGCCAGGATTCTCTGTACTTTCCTCGTTCACACATGGGTGACGGCCCCGGTTATTCCCGGGTCGACACCCTTCACATCTGACGTGAGTCTTCTAGTGATCCGGGTCTTCCGGCTTACCATGGGAGCTTGGAGATGATATTACCAACTGCAGCTGTCCGCCGCCAATGAATTTCTTTTAGCCGTGACCCAGGTCATACCTTTTGGACATAAGCCGGAGCACTGACGAGGAGCAAGTCTCGGGAATAACCCTGGTCGGTTGCAGGGTTGTAGACCTGGGTTAGGCCTTTCAGACATACAGTAAGTCAGACCCGGGCATCTGAGGCAAAATAACAGGGTTTTTGGCTTATGTCTGAAAGGGGTATAACTTTGCATTTTGCAGAATATATACTCTAAAGACAGATCTGGGACTCATTCAGTATTGCTGTCATTCATTGGCGACCATTCCAACGGCAAAACGCGAGAACAAGGTAAACATTATGTGTTGTGGAAATGTTTCCCGCCTCTGCCCTCTTTATGGTTTTTAAGTTCCACAAGAAATCCAGTAAACATGACATGAGGGGCATTGCAGCTCTCCACGGCCCGCAGAGACAGTATAGCAACAAGTGACAAAAATAGAAGCATTAGCGGACTAGCAGTCCCCCCCGGGTGGCCATGCTGCAGTCACAGCGCTGTACGCCTGGATTGCTAGAGGTGCGGTGGGAGGAAGGCACCCCTGGGACCTTACTTTCCCATTGGCTGGCTGGAGATTAACCCCTTCCTCGCCTAATCCTCCTAGTCTGATGTAGGCTCTGCCGCTGTTGTGTAATTAACAGTCCCAGCATGAAATGCTAGTGGCTGCCAGGTCATGCTTGTATCTGTAGTTCCTTCCTCAGTCGCCTGTCCTCTTTATTGCAGAATGCAGTATACTTGGAGCTGAGCCTGCTGCATATCTGGCTTTGGCATGTGGGTATAGCTGGCATGGCGTCTGTTGTATAATTGTCATATGTGTGTGTGGTGGGTCCCTAGAGTTCGGGGATGGTCAGGCTGGGCTTTATGAGTCGGAGACCAGTGTCCTGCCCCCCTTTATCTGTATAAGCACCCCTGGAAGTGAGCAGTTCCCCTCACTCCTGTCCCAGCCCCCCCTCTCCCATTAACACCAGGGAAAGGTGCTGCGCAAGGGATCAATATGCAGGGAAAACTAGGACGCACAAGCAGAGGCGGGAATGGCAGGAGGCAGTGACTAGAAAAGGGAAGAAGAAGAAGTAGGAAAAGCAGAAGCTAACGACAAAGAAGTAATTCAAATATGCTAGGAAAACAGACGCTACGCCCCGATTTACCAAGCCTTGGATAGTGATAAATAGCACAGGGATAAAGTACCTGCCAATCAGCTCCTAACTGTCATGTTACAGGCTGTTTGAAAAATGACAGTTAGGAGCTGATTGTTTGGTACTATGGGGGTGATGTATGAAAAAAACGTCCTAACGGACGTTATGTGTCCAGGGGCATAGCACCACATTATCGTGGTGATATGCCCGCAGCCGCCACAATGTATTATTTAGGCCCCCGCCGATGTGGGAGCGCGTTATCTTACCTGTCCCACGATAACGCACCCTCCACATCGGCTGGCCTGGTATCGCTGTTGCTGTGTTTCTGCACATGTGCCCTTTTGCCGTTTACCCTGCTCGCACCGCTGGCGGCATGAGGCGCATGCGCAAATAGGCTGTGTGGATGTGTTTGTCCACGATCAATAAAGTTTTAGCCTCCAAATTACAATTAAAAAAAAATTTAAAAAAAATATCCCTGAATGCTGCTGCCACACATCGCCTGGTCGGGGAAGGCGAAAAATGACAGCAGAGGCAATCATACATTGCCTCTGCCTTTCGTCTCTCATTCTACAGAGCAGGGAAGCGGTAAGCGGCGGGGGCGCGCGACCCTCATAGCACACGGCGTTCTTACATTATGTACTTCCCCCAAAAGCAGGTTTAGCGTGCGCTGTTGCCGATAAAAACCACAGCGCACTTTCATACATCTCCGCCTTTATCACTATTTATCACTATCCAAGGCTTGATAAATCTGAGCCTTAGTATGAAAATTTGGGCCTAAGCTCAGTGGCAAACGCAGGATTACTAGAGGGGGGTTTCCAAATGCAGTACACAATCTCCCACTCTGCGAAACGTTGGAGCAATTGTGGGAGTCTGGGGGAGCGGTAGAAGAACCTAGTAAAGACCCTGGACATTAATGTATACTATATGGAATACAGTATTCATATTTAACACTATATATGGTCTATAGTATAGGCTGTATCACACATTTAAATAATATAAATAAGTGGTCAGGAAAAAGATTAAACATAGCATAATAAATAAAAAAAATACACAAACAATAGAACCAGTCCTGCACTTTTTAAGCACACATTCTCCCACCTCATGGTAAGGCTCCTGTCTCTTCTTCCTGGTAGCTACTCTCTTGTCCAGTGTACTGATTGAGGATTCACACAGCAAACATGATAGAAGAAGATGCTACCACTGGGCATATGCAGCAACTCTGCTCTGTCCCTTAAACTGCATTATGTGGCAATAGCTCTCGTTATCGTATTATATACCATTGCTATTGTTTTCAGAATTTGAGCCACTTGACAAGAGGAGGGGGGTTTCTGGGCAACCGGAACCCCCCACTGCGTTTGCCTATGAAGCTTGATACAGGGACTGTATGGTGCTACCAGGGTTGTGTCACTGATCAAGCGGTAAGAAGGACCGAAGCGGATATTGAAAAATGTGTGCGAGTCATTAACAAGATTACCTAGGAACGGTGTATAATAAATTAGTCAGTATATAACTACATTAATACAATATGGGATCCTTTTTAATAGAGATGTGCGGCGGGCACTTTTCGTGTTTTGTGTTTTGGTTCTAATTCCACTTTCGTGTTTTGATTTTGGATCTGGATGATTTTAGAAAAAAAACATTAAAAAAGCTAAAATCACAGAATTTGGGGGTAATATTGCTCCTACGGTATTATTAACCTCAATAACATTCATTTCCAGTCTATTCTGAACACTTCACACCTCACAATATTGTTTTTAGGCCTAAAAGTTGTACCGAGGTAGCTGTATGACTAAGCTAAGCGACACAAGTGTGTGGCACAAACACCTGGCCCATCTAGGAGTGGCACTGCAGTGTCAGACAGGAGGGCACTATTCAAAAACTAGTCCCCAAACAGCACATGATGCAAAGAAGAAAAAGAGGTGCAATTAGGCAGCTGGATGGCCAAGCTAAGCGACACAAGTGTGCAGCACAAACACCTGGCCCATCTAGGAGTGACACTGCAGTGTCAGACAGGATGGCACTTTTCAAAAACTAGGCCCCAAACAGCACATCATGCAAAGAAGAAAAAGAGGTGCAATGAGGTAGCTGTATGACTAAGCCAAGCGACACAGACAATTGGTCCATCTAGGAGTGGCACTGCAGTGGCAGACAGGAGGGCAGATATCAAAAAAAGGCCCCAAACAGCACATGATGCAAAGAAGAAAAAAAGGTGCACCGAGGTTGCTGTATAACTAAGCTAAGCGACACAACCACCTGGCCCATCTAGTAGTGTCACGCAGTGGTTGAATGTTAAGAGTGGGCTGCAATTTTTTGGGCCACTGACAGCATCTCCTGCACGCCCCTGTCATCTTTTAAAAATTCTGCAATTGGTGGACTTATACGGCAGTACCCCAGGACTAATACAGCAGTACCCCTGGACTCATACGGCAGTGTCAGACAGGATGGCACTTTTCAAAAAGTAGGCCCCAAACAGCACCTCATGCAAAGATGAGGTAGCTGTATGACTAAGCCAAGCGACACAAACAATTCCCACTGGAATTATACGTCCAAATCACTGAAATTATACGTCCAAATCACTGGAATTAAATGGGAAAAATCACTGGAATTATACGTCCAAATCACTAGAATTAAAAGGTAGTACCACTGGACATATACGGAAGTGTCAGACAGCAAGTCAGTTTAAAAAAAAATAGTCCCCAAACAGCACATGATGATAAGAAGAAAAAGAGGTGCAAGATGGAATTGTCCTTGGGCCCTCCCACCCACCCTTATGTTGTATAAACAGGACATGCACACTTTAACAAACCAATCATTTCGGCGACAGGGTCTGCCACACGACTGTGGCTGAAATTACTGGTTTGTTTGGGCCCCCACCAAAAAAAGAAGCAATCAATCTCTCCTTGCACAAACTGGTTCTACAGAGGCAAGATGTCGACCTCATCCTCATCCTCTGATTCCTCACCCCTTTCACTGTGTACATCCTCCTCACAGAGTATTAATTCGTCCCCACTGGAATCCACCATCTCAGCTCCCTGTGTGCTTTCTGGAGGCAATTGCTAGTAAATGTCTCCACAAAGGAATTTATTATAATTCATTTTGATGAACATCATCTTCTCCACATTTTCTGGATGTAACCTCCTACGCCGATCGCTGACAAGGTTACCGGCTGCACTAAATACTCTTTCGGAGTACACACTGGAGGGGGGGCACCTTAGGTAAAATGAAGCCAGTTTGTGCAAGGGCCTCCAAATTGCCTCAGTTTCCTGCCAGTATACATACGGACTGTCTGACGTGCCTACTTGGATGCGGTCACTCATATAATCCTCCACCATTCTTTCAATGGTGAGAGAATCATATGCAGTGACAGTAGACGACATGTCAGTAATCGTTGGCAGGTCCTTCAGTCCGGACCAGATGTCAGCACTCGCTCCAGACTGCCCTGCATCACCGCCAGCGGGTGGGCTCGGAATTCTTAGCCTTTTCCTCGCAGCCCCAGTTGCGGGAGAATGTGAAGGAGGAGCTGTTGACGGGTCACATTCCGCTTGACTTGACAATTTTCTCACCAGCAGGTCTTTGAACCTCTGCAGACTTGTGTCTGCCGGAAAGAGAGATACAACGTAGGTTTTAAATCTAGGATCGAGCACGGTGGCCAAAATGTAGTGCTCTGATTTCAACAGATTGACCACCCTTGAATCCTGGCAAAGCAAATGAAGGGCTCCATCCACAAGTCCCACATACTTTTCGGAATTGCTCCGTCTTAGCTCCTCCTTCAATTTCTCCAGCTGCTTCTGCAAAAGCCTGATGAGAGGAATGACCTGACTCAAGCTGGCAGTGTCTGAACTGACTTCACGTGTGGCAAGTTCGAAGGGTTGGAGAACCTTGCACAAGACAGAAATCATTCTCCACTGCGCTTGAGTCAGGCGCATTACCCCTCCTTTGCCTATATCGTAGGTGGATGTATAGGCTTTAATGGCCTTTTGCTGCTCCTCCATCCTCTGAAGCATATAGAGTGTTGAATTCTACCTCGTTGCCACCTCTTGCTTCAGTTGATGGCAGGGAAGGTTCAGGAGTGTTTGATATCGTTCCAGTCTTCGGCACGCGGTGGCAGAATGTCGAAATTGGCCCGCAATTTTTCAGGCCACTGACAGCATCTCCTGTACACCCCTGTCATTTTTCTAAAAATTCTGCACCACCAAATTAATTGTATGTGCAAAACATGGGACGTGCTGGAATTTGCCCAGATGTAATGCACGCACAATATTGGTGGCGTTGTCCGATATCACAAATCCCCAGGAGAGTCTGATTGGGGTAAGCCATTCTGCGATGATGTCCCTCAGTTTCCGTAAGAGGTTGTCAGCTGTGTGCCTCTTATGGAAAGCGGTGATACAAAGCGTAGCCTGCCTAGGAACGAGTTGGCGTTTGCGAGATGCTGCTACTGGTGCCATTGCTGCTGCTGTTGTTGCTGCTGGAGGCAATACATCTACCCAGTGGGCTGTCACCGTCATATAGTCCTTAGTCTGCCCTGTTCTACTTGTCCACATGTCCGTGGTTAAGTGGACACTGCATTCAACTGCATTTTGTAGGACACTGGTGACTCTTTTTCTGATGTCTTTGTACATTCTCAGTATCACCTGTCTAGTGAAGTGGAACCTAGATGGGATTTGGTACCGGGGACACACTACCTCAATCAATTGTCTAAATCCAACTGCAGTAATGACGGATACCAGACGCACGTCTAATACCAACATAAGTGTCAAGGCCTCAGTTATCCACTTTGCAAATGGATGACTGCTGTCATATTTCATCTTACTCACAAAGGACTGTTGGACAGTCAATTGCTTACTGGAAGTAGTACAAGTGGTCTTCCGACTTCCCCTCTGGGATGACGATCGACTCCCAGCAGCAACAACAGCAGCGGCAGCAGCAGTAGGCGTACCACTCAAGGATCCTCCGGAGGAATCCCGGTTAGGAGAGGACTCCTCAGTCTTGACAGTGACATGGCCTGCAGGACTACTGACATTCCTGACTGAGGAGGAAGTTGACATTGAGGGAGTTGGTGGTGTGGCTTGCAGGAGCTTGGGTACAGGAGGAAGAAGGGATTTAGGTGTCAGTGGACTGCTTACGCTCTTACCCAAAGTTTCACAACTTGACACTGACTTCTGATGATTGCGCTGCAGGTGACGTATAAGGGAGGATGTTCCTAGGTGGTTAACATCCTTACCCCTACTTATTACAGATTGACAGAGGCAACATATGGCTTGACACCTGTTGTCCGGATTTGTCTCCCCCGGTGCCTGACTTAAACAAACCACATCACATCACCATCAGAATCCTCATCATCATCTTCCTCATCAGCGCTAGCAACACCCATATCCTCATCCTGGTGTACTTCAACAGTGACATCTTCAATTTGACTATCAGGAACTGGACTGTGGGTGCTCCTTCCAGCACTTGCAGGGGGCGTGCAAATGGTGGAAGGCGCAACCTCTTCCCGTCCAGTGTTGGGAAGGTCAGGCATCGCAACCGACACAATTGGATTCTCCTTGGGGATTTGTGATTTAGAAGAACGCATAGTTCTTTGCTGTGCTTTTGCCAGCTTAAGTCTTTTCATTTTTCTAGCGGGAGGATGAGTGCTTCCATCCTCATGTGAAGCTGAACCACTAGCCATGAACATAGGCCAGGGCCTCAGCCGTTCCTTGCCACTCAGTGTCGTAAATGGCATATTGGCAAGTTTACGTTTCTCATAAACAAAAGGGAGAAAGAAGAAGGCTCTTGTGTGGGCGCACTCATTAATGGTAGTTAAATAACTAGAATGAATAACACTAGGTTGATTAGTCAGCAGATAAAACAAAATTTATTTGGAAATATTAAGAATATAATTGCCCCTGGTTGAGGAGATGTGAATGATCCCAGATAAAAATGTTCTGGTCCTGCCTCAGGAAATGAGATGGAGAGGGGTAGAGACACTGCAAGTCATAAACCCTTTCTCACTCGGCCAGTACAGATGATCTGTGTTAATGAGATCAATTAAGTCAATTGATTTTAGATTCTGTCATAATCCTAATGAAGGAATAACAGCTATTATGGCAATGAGTAATAATAGAAACAAATCAAAGGATATACCAGGGTAAAGAAAGAAAAGGATAGGAACAAATGGTGATGCTGCTGTTGGAGTCACATACCACACATCATATGCAATGATTGATGTTCTACAACACTGAGTATTCCCTGTGAGTCTCCACCTCAGGTACTAACTCAGCCCACACTGTTTCGCTTCCAAGATCGGACGAGATCGGGCATTAGCAGTGTGGTTTGATAGTAGAAGGATTTGGTCAGACGTCCAATGAGAGTGCACCTATATAGGGGGGGATAATTAGCTGGGTCTTATAGATACAGTGTGGATCTGCTTTTTGTGTTAGGCAGGAGACATCAAGTCCCACACCGGTGGTATTGTGTCCCTGGATCACAAATGAGAGTCCACGAAAAAGGAAGATATATAGATTTATGAAAAAAACGAAGATATATAGATTTATGAAAAAAACCCTAAAAAGGAAAATGGAGATCAATTAGGCTGTAGTTATTAGGAACGGGTGATAAAAATTACCCGTCCGTATAGATACAAATGGATAAGGAAACACGGATCAAGAAATTTTTTTATATATATGTGTACATTGGTACTGGTGTAAGGAACAGAAAATATGTCAAAGATAATTGTAGATACAAATAAATAGTACTGGTATATGCAATGAAATAATCACTAGTGACATGGGTGTCATTAGAAACACTTTGTGTGAATTGGAGCTGTTATAATCATTAGGATATAGGGAAATAGACATGAAATTCTCATATAACCCATGCAGCAATATGACAACAGGATCTGCAGGAGGAAAGTCAAAGAAGAATGCAGTATTACTTTCCTATAAAATGCAGTTTTTAATCCTGATGCAATAAACTAAGATGCATAAACCTGGAAAAAGGCATAAATGAAGCCACACAAAAAGCAGATAAATAGTACTGGTATATGCAATGAAATAATCACTAGTGACATGGGTGTCATTAGAAACACTTTGTGTGAATTGGAGCTGTTATAATCATTAGGATATAGGGAAATAGACATGAAATTCTCATATAACCCATGCAGCAATATGACAACAGGATCTGCAGGAGGAAAGTCAAAGAAGAATGCAGTATTTCTTTCCTATAAAATGCAGTTTTTAATCCTGATGCAATAAACTAAGATGCATAAGCCTGGAAAAAGGCATAAATGAAGCTGCACGGATATAGATACAATTTCTATGACAGCTGGGCAAAAATTAGCCCAAAATGGCAGGATGGAATGATCTGACCTGAGGCTAGGAGTGAATCACTTGCAGTTGGACAAAACAGGACCCATTGGAATGGAAAACATGTTTCACCCCTGTGGGGCTTGCTCACTTCCACAGGGGTGAAACATGTTTTCCATTCCAATGGGTCCTGTTTTGTCCAACTGCAAGTGATTCACTCCTAGCCTCAGGTCAGATCATTCCATCCTGCCATTTTGGGCTAATTTTTGCCCAGCTGTCATAGAAATTGTATCTATATCCGTGCAGCTTCATTTATGCCTTTTTCCAGGCTTATGCATCTTAGTTTATTGCATCAGGATTAAAAACTGCATTTTATAGGAAAGAAATACTGCATTCTTCTTTGACTTTCCTCCTGCAGATCCTGTTGTCATATTGCTGCATGGGTTATATGAGAATTTCATGTCTATTTCCCTATATCCTAATGATTATAACAGCTCCAATTCACACAAAGTGTTTCTAATGACACCCATGTCACTAGTGATTATTTCATTGCATATACCAGTACTATTTATCTGCTTTTTGTGTGGCTTCATTTATGCCTTTTTCCAGGTTTATGCATCTTAGTTTATTGCATCAGGATTAAAAACTGCATTTTATAGGAAAGTAATACTGCATTCTTCTTTGACTTTCCTCCTGCAGATCCTGTTGTCATATTGCTGCATGGGTTATATGAGAATTTCATGTCTATTTCCCTATATCCTAATGATTATAACAGCTCCAATTCACACAAAGTGTTTCTAATGACACCCATGTCACTAGTGATTATTTCATTGCATATACCAGTACTATTTATTTGTATCTACAATTATCTTTGACATATTTTCTGTTCCTTACACCAGTACCAATGTACACATATATATAAAAAAATTTCTTGATCCGTGTTTCCTTATCCATTTGTATCTATACGGACGGGTAATTTTTATCACCCGTTCCTAATAACTACAGCCTAATTGATCTCCATTTTCCTTTTTAGGGTTTTTTTCATAAATCTATATATCTTCGTTTTTTTCATAAATCTATATATCTTCCTTTTTCGTGGACTCTCATTTGTGATCCAGGGACACAATACCACCGGTGTGGGACTTGATGTCTCCTGCCTAACACAAAAAGCAGATCCACACTGTATCTATAAGACCCAGCTAATTATCCCCCCCTATATAGGTGCACTCTCATTGGACGTCTGACCAAATCCTTCTACTATCAAACCACACTGCTAATGCCCGATCTCGTCCGATCTTGGAAGCGAAACAGTGTGGGCTGAGTTAGTACCTGAGGTGGAGACTCACAGGGAATACTCAGTGTTGTAGAACATCAATCATTGCATATGATGTGTGGTATGTGACTCCAACAGCAGCATCACCATTTGTTCCTATCCTTTTCTTTCTTTACCCTGGTATATCCTTTGATTTGTTTCTATTATTACTCATTGCCATAATAGCTGTTATTCCTTCATTAGGATTATGACAGAATCTAAAATCAATTGACTTAATTGATCTCATTAACACAGATCATCTGTACTGGCCGGGTGAGAAAGGGTTTATGACTTGCAGTGTCTCTACCCCTCTCCATCTCATTTCCTGAGGCAGGACCAGAACATTTTTATCTGGGATCATTCACATCTCCTCAACCAGGGGCAATTATATTCTTAATATTTCCAAATAAATTTTGTTTTATCTGCTGACTAATCAACCTAGTGTTATTCATTCTAGTTATTTAACTACCATTAATGAGTGCGCCCACACAAGAGCCTTCTTCTTTCTCCCTTTTGTTTATGCATATGTCACTGGCTCTGGGCGCACCCCCAAACTGGACATTATATTAAAGATTTTACTTGAAAATTGTCCAAATTTGGTTTTTCTGTAATCAAAAACTATTTTTAGACCGGTGCCGGGTCGCCCCCTTTGTGTAAGTTTACGTTTCTCCTCAGAACATTTAAATTTATTTTTTGGGGGTCTTTTTACTGAACTTTGGCTTTTTGGATTTTATATGCCCTCTACTATCACATTGGGCATCAGCCTTGGCAGACGACGTTGATGGCATTTCATCGTCTATGTCATGACTAGTGGCAGCAGCTTCAGCACTAGGAGGAAGTGGTTCTTGATCTTTCCCTATTTTATCCTCCAAATTTTTGTTCTCCATCATTTTTTTGAAGTTATATAACACAATATGCGGCACATGAATGACTGATGGCTGATGGCCAGGACACTACCACTGGTCTGATGCAGCACAACACAGCAACACTGTAAGGGACTTGTTGTTATTATTATTATAATACGGCAGCAGTGGACATATAGCAGCAGCGTATACCACTGTGACTGCCTGGTCACTGGAATGACTGATGGCCTGGACACTACCACTGGTCTGATGCAGCACAACACAGCAACACTGTAAGGGACTATTTATACAGCAGCACTGGACATATGGCAGCAAGAGGACACAAACACTGTGACTGGACAAATACAGCACAAGACACTACCACAGATGACACTGAGGACGGAGACACGTCCACTCTACACTCTCCAATGCCGGTGTGAAAATGGCGGGGACGCGCGGCTCCTTATATGGAATCCAAACCCCGCAAGAATACGACAGCGGGATGATGACGTTTTGCCTCGTTCTGGTTTCCGAATCAGGTGGGAAAACCCGAGCCTGGCTCGGAACCGCACTCGAATGGTGAAGTTCGGTACGGTTCGGTTCTCTGAGAACCGAACCCGCTCATCTCTACTTTTTAATAGACCCACGTGTTCTAGTATTAGAGTTGAAGGCCTGCATTTAGTTGTACTCAATGTGTGGTCGCAATGCTTGACTATGCACATGGCTCTAGAGCAGTGATTTTCAACCTTTTTTTACTCGCGGCACACAGAACAATATTCTAAAATTGCCAAGGCGCACCATCAGTTCCCTACAGGAAAAAAAAACACACATTGGCCCTCACAGTAAAAAAAAAAATCCACACATACATTTTTTTTTTCTGTGTAGGCCACAGAAAGTTCAGTCAACAGAACTTTACACAAATACTTGGCAATATAAATGATCGGCCTGGAAACCGATGGCAACTTGAAAACAGGATTTGTACAGGCAATTGGTAACACAGATGATCGGCCTGGAATCTGATAGGAACTTTAAACAGAGCTACACAGTCAGTAGGCAATGCTTGCATACAACAACAGAACCAGGTTTTGTTATTGCAGGAGACAGCTGAACTGGATGCTTTAGGGCAGGTGGAATAGCACAGTGCTGATGCAGAGTAATAACAAACAGGTGAGTATGATATGCAGCACCTGGAGAGAGTCTCTTACTGCAAGTGATTGTAGGAGCAGAGTGTAGCTGAAGCTGAAGCCAAACTGGATTGCTGGTACCTGTAGTTCCACGGAGCACTGACGGAGAGTCTCAGGAGACTGCTGCTAGTGAATGCTGGAGCAGAATGCGGATGGAGCTGTAACTGAACTGGATGGCTGGTACCTGTAGTTCCACAGAGCACTGACACAGGAGAGTCTGAGGAGACTGATAGTGAATGCTGGAGCAGAATGCAGATGGAGCTGCTACTGAACTATTGTAGATGGCTGGTGCCTGTAGTTCCACAGAGCACTGATACAAGGGAATCTCTGAAGACAGGAGACTGGAGCCGCTTGTTCACAGGATGTGACGCGTTGTTCAAGGCAATGATACTGAGCAGGAACTCTGGCTATATACCCCCTGGTCAGCAGGGATTGGAGAATCAAGTCATGTGAGCGCTTGAGTGCTCAGGAGTGGATAGCACCAAGTCAGCTGGCTGCAGTTGTCATGGCGACGCCCATACCCTGGAGATGGTGGGAATACATTGGGGTACACGCTGTATGGCAAGCGAGGTACACACTGGAGAGAGTCTCTGCACATTGCAGGCAATCATGGAACATGCTGCCAGGCTGAGGGTGTGACCTCCGGAGGCCAGCACATCAGAGCACCGGTAAGTGACGTGATGCAAAATGCAGATTCCTGACACAGTGAATGGCTGTCAGCACTCTGATTGGTGGATAGCTCCAGCCATCCACCAGTCAGCACGCTGACTGCCATTCACTGTTTGGCTGCAGACTGAGAGACAGGTAGAGAATGCTGCACTCTGATTGGTGGATAGCTCCAGCATGCGGACAACCATTCACTGACAGATGACACACACACACACACACACACACACACACACACACACACACACCACCACCACCACCACCACCACCAATGGTCCAGCGTGCCACAGCCCACCCCTGCTCAAAGGCCCCTAGAATCGTGGGGCCCTGGGCAGCTGCCCAGTGTGCCTAAATGTTAAGATGGCCCTGTATCTTTGAAAATATATATAACTGAGATCTCTCTATTTCTACTATCATATAGGATGTAAATCTCATTTATTGGTCCATTATAGTGAGCTGGGGGAATTCTGTATAGTTTTTATTGCCTAGATTAGCCCCATCCTTGCAAACATGTGTAATGGACCAATGTATGGGAACAGTAGCTGGAGGGCATGCAGGGGTCCCTCCAGGTGAGTTAGCTCTCAATTTAGAATTAGAGAAATGTATGTGCTATTGTCATGTAGCATTACACACAGGTGTGACTCAAAGTGTGTACTATTATCATGAAGTGTTAGGACCACCACATCAGAGATGTTGTAAAAGTGGGTGGTGGTTTAGCCATATGTTTGCAAATATATCTGAGATCTCTGTATTTCTGCTATCATGTAGGATGTAAATCTCATTTTGTGGTCCATTATAGTGTGCTGGGGGATTTCTGTGTTGCTTCTTTCTGTGTGTCTGTGTATAAAGCCGTTTTCACTGGCGCAACTGCGACACTCCCATAACACGCCCACTGAACGGATAATAATTTCTGCATGCACTACTAACCACCTCCCAGTCACGACTCAGGAACGCCCATCAGTTTTTCACAACATTTCCGTTTCGATAGCAACAGCACCTTTGAGCGTACACTCTTTATAACGCATGGGCCGTACAAGTTTTTACAAATTTTTGTGCATACACAGTAGTAAAAATAGGATTTTAATTACCTAACGGTAAATCCTTTTCTCGTAGTCTGTAGAGGATACTGGGAATCCATTTAGTACCATGGGTCCACTAGGAGCCTTGGGCACTTTAAGAATTTGATAGTGTGTGCTGGCTCTCCCTCTATGCCCCTCCTACCAGATTCAGTCTAGGAAGCTGTGCCCGAGGAGACGGACATACTTTGAGAGAAGGATAGATAAGAAAAGTGGTGAGATTACGAACCAGCGCACAGAACAATAGGAAAGCCATGCTAACCAAACTTGAAACATGAACAGCAACAGCTGAACAAACCAGAATATTTAACCAAGTAACAGTGCAGGAAGAACGAAGCACCGGGTCGGCGCCCAGTATCCTCTGCGGACTACGAGAAAAGGATTTACCGGTAAGTAATTAAAATCCTATTTTCTCTTACGTCCTAGAGGATATTGGGAATCCATTTAGTACCATGGGGAAGTACTAAAGCTCCCAAACTGGGTGGGAGAGTGCAGAGGTTCCTGCAGAACTGATTGGCCTCTGAGGACCTTCAGTTTGGTCAAAGTATCGAACTTGTAAAACGTTGAAAATGTCTTCGAACCTGACCAAGTAGCTGCTCGGCAGAGCTGTAAAGCAGAGACACCCCGGGCAGCCGCCCAAGAAGAACCCACCGACCTAGTAGAGTGAGCTTGTACAGATTTTGGAACCGGCAATCCTGCCGTGGAATAAACATGCTGGATAGTGAGCCTGATCCAGCGTGCAATAGACTGCTTTGAAGCAGGACACCCAATTTTATTGGGATCATAGAGAACGAACAGTGACTCGGATTTCCTGTGATGAGCTGTTCTCTTTACATACACCTTCAAGCCCTCACAACATCCAAAGACTTTGAAGTAGCAGAGGTATCCGTCACAGCCGACACCACAACAGGTTGGTTGATGTGAAAAGGGGACACCACCTTAGGAAGAAATTGCTGATGAGTCCTGAGTTCAGCTCTATCCTCATGGAAAATTAAGTAGGGACTCTTGTGAGACAATGCCCCTAGTTCCAACACACATCTTGCTGAGGTCAAGGCCAACAGTGTGACGGTCTTCTACGTAAGGTACTTTACGTCAACCTCCTGTAATGGTTCAAACCAGTCTGATTGCAGGAACTGCAGCACCAAATTGAGATCCCAAGGTGCCGTGGGAGGCTGGATGTGCAGAACACCTTTCAAGAACGTCTGGACCTCAGGGGGAGAAACCAATTGTTTCTGAAAGAAAATAGACAAAGCTGAAATCTGGACTTTAATGGAACCTAGGCGTAGGCCCACATCCACTCCCGACTTCAGAAAAAGCAGGAGACGTCCCACATGAAATTCCACCGCGGAATATTGTCTGCTCTCACACCAAGAGACATACTTCTTCCATACACGGTGGTAATGTTTAGACATTACACCTTTCCTGGCTTGGATCATAGTCAGGATGACCTTGTCAGGAATCCTCTCCTAGCTAGGATTAGCCGCTCAACTTCCATGCCGTTAAACGTAGCCGCGGTAAGTCTTGATAGACGAACTGGCCCTGTTGCAGAAGATCCTTGCAAAAAGGCAGAGGCCACAGATCTTCGAGGAGCATCTCCAGAAGGTCCGCGCACCAGACCCTTCTTGGCCACTCCGAAGCAATGAATATTGCTTAAACCTTTCCCTTCTTATTCTTTTTAGAATTCTAAGGATCAGAGGAAGTGGGGGAAACACATACACTATCTGGTAGACCCAAGGAGCCGTCGAAGCGTCTACCGCCACTGCCTGTGGGTCACTCGACCTGGAACAATACCGCTTGAGCTTCTTGTTGAGACGAGAGGCCATCATGTTGATTTGTGGATATCCCCACTAACGTGTCAAGCACCTGAACACTTCTGGGTGAAGGCTCCACTCCCCTGGGTGCAGGTCGTGTCTGCTGAGGAAGTCTGCTTCCCAGTTGTCTACTCCCGGAATGAAGACCGCCGACAATGCCACGGCGTGTTTTTCCATCCAGAGGAGAATTCTTGACACCTCTGACATTGCTGCTCTGCTTTTCGTTCCACCCTTTATGTACGTTACCACCGTTACATTTTCCGACTGGACTTGAATGGCCTGATTCCGAAGTTCCAAGATGTTTATTGGAAGGATGACTTCCTGACTTGACCGTCTTCCTTGAAACTGCATCCCTTGGGTGACTGCTCCCGAACCTCTGAGGCTTGCATCTGTGGTCAGCAGAATCCAATTCTGAATCCCGAACCTCCAACCCTCGATGAGGTGAGAAATCTGTAGCCACCACAGAAGGGAGATTCTGGCTTTTGGTGAAAGACAGATCCTCTGGTGCATGTGAAGATGCGATCCGGACAATTAGTCCAACAGATCCAGCTGGAAAGGCCTTGCATGAAACTTTCCGTACTGAATTGCCTCGTAAGAGGTCACCATTTTCCCCAGAAGGCAAATGCACAGATGCACCGAGATCCGGGTTGGCTTCAGGACAGCCCGAACCATCTACTGGATTTCCATAGCTTTCTCCAAGGGAAGGAACACTCTCTGAGATTCCGTGTCCAGTATCATTTCCAGGAAGGAAAGCCTCTGCGTCGGTTCCAGGTGAGATTTTGGTAAGTTCAGAATCCACCTGTGATCCAGGAGTAGTCTGGTTAAGAGGTCAATGCTGTCCAATAACTGCTCCCTGGATGGTGCCTTTATCAGCAGATCGTCCAGGTATGGAATTATGTTCACTCCCTGTTTGCGGTGTAGAAACATCATCTCTGCCATCACTTTGGTGAACACTCTCGGTGCCGTGGAGAGACCAAATGGCAGGGCCTGGAACTGGTAGTGGCAGTCCCGCATTGCGAACCGTAGATAAGCCTGATGAGGTGGCCAGATCGGAATGTGAAGGTACGCATCCTTGCTATCCAGAGACACTAGGAATTCCCCCTCCTCCAGACCTGAGATCACCGCTCTCAGAGACTCCATCTTGAATTTGAACACTCGTAAGTACGGGTTCAACGTCTTGAGGTTTAAAATCGGTCTTACCGAACCATCCAGTTTCGGTACTACAAACAGGTTGGAATAATATCTCTTGTTTTGCAGATGAGGTGTAACTGGAACAATGACCTGAGTCTGCACCAGTTTTTTAATTGCGTCCTGTAAGGTTATACTTGCTTACTGTGAAACTGGTAAGCCTGATTTGAAGAATCTGTGAGGTGGGAGCTCCTGAAACTCCAGTCTGTAGCCAGGGAAATGAGATCTATGACCCAGGGATCCTGGCATGATGTTGTCCAGATGTGACTGAAAAATGTTAGTCGGGCTCACACCTGCCTGTCTTCCAGGCATCGCGGTCCACCGTCATACTGAAGGCTTTGAGGAAGCAGAGCTTGAGCTCTGTTCCTGTGAACCGGCAGTTGTTGGTTTTCCTGGTTTACCTCTAGCGCCTCTGGTGGCTGTAGAAGAAGCTCTGGTTTTGCCCTTAAACTTGGCAGTCTGAAAGGACTGTAGATTAGGTCCTGGGGGAGCTCAGAAGGAAGATACGTGGACTTACCCGCAGTAGCTTTGGAGATCCATTTGTATAGTTCATCTCCAAATAAGGCCTCTCCTGTGAATGGTAGGCCTTCCACACCTTTCCTGGAGTCCGCGTCAGCAGTCCACTGGCGTAGCCATAAGCCTCTGCGTGCTGACACTGGCATAGCAGTGGTGCGTGCATAAAGCAAGCCTATTTCTTTTATGGCTTCCACCATAAAATTTGCAGAGTCCTGTATATGTTGCAGGAGTAAAATAATCTCCCCCTTAGGCAAGGTACCTAACCCCTCAATTAGGTTACCCGACCATTTTGCGAGGGCCTTAGAAATCCACCCACATGCTATAGTGGGTCTCTGTGCCACCCTAGCAGCTGTATACAAAGATTTGAGTGTATTCTCAATTCTACAATCAGCCTTGTCTTTCAGGAAAGCTGCACAGTGAACAGGCAGTACATTTTTCCGTGACAGCCTGGATACTGATGCATCCACTATCGATGGATTTTCCCATTTTTTCCTATCCTCAGGAGGAAATGTAAAAGATGATATCAATCTTTTAGGGATTTGAAATTTCCTATCAGGATTAACCCACGGTTCTTCAAACAGGATATTTAGTTCCTTTGACACAGGAAAAGTGGCTGAGGATTCCTCACTCTCCTCTGTCACCTTATCAGGGATATGCAGGACTTCTCTGATAACTTCTATGAGAGCCTCTATTCCCTGTGACAGAATAGCCTCCCCCACCTCTGCGTCCACCTCCCCCTCCTCCATGTCTGACCCCTCATCATCAGAATCAGACTGCAGGATATGGGCCAAAGGACATTTTTGCAGACAAATGGTAGGGGACTGAGATGCTGATTTGGCTACTGAGTCTCTGATCATAAACTCAGTCATTGACTGTCTTAAGTATTGCGTCTCTTTCTCCTTGCGGGACAATTTAGAAGAAATATTGGAAATCATTCCCCTAATGGAATCCAGCCAAGCTGGCTCTGCCCTGCTAGCCTGGGAGGGTGCACTACACTGAGTACACTGCAGTGAACCCCCTGGAGAAAAGGAACAGTGGCCCTCATTCCGAGTTGATCGCTCGCTAGCTGCATTTAGCAGCAGTGCAAACGCTAAGCTGCCGCCCTCTGGGAGTGTATCTTGGCTTAGCAGAAATGCGAATGAAAGATTAGCAGAATTGCTCGAAAATCTTTTCCTGCAGTTTCTAAGTAGCTCCAGACCTACTCCTAGATTGCGATCACTGCAGACTGTTTAGTTCCTGTTTTGACGTCACAAACACGCCCTGCATTCGGCCAGCCACTCCCCCGTTTCTCCAGCCACTCCTGCGTTTTAGCCTGACACGCCTGCGTTTTTTAGCACACTCCCGGAAAACGGTCAGTTTCAACCCAGAAACACCCACTTCCTGTCAATCACTAACCGATCAGCAGAGCGACTGAAAAGCGTCGCTCGCCCCTGTGTAAAATTGCTTAGTTTTGTGTGAAATTACTTGGCGCGTGCGCCCTGCGTCCCATACGCATGCGCAGAACAGCCGATTTTTAGCCTGATCGCTAGCTGCGAAAAACGGCAGCAAGCGATCAACTCGGAATGAGAGCCACTGTGCCTTACATGAAACACACTCTTTGTCTGACATACAGTGACAGTGACAGCACACACACACACACACACACACACACACACACACACACACACACACAGGAAGATGTTAAATGCACAGTTAACCCACACAGAGATAGTCTGGAGCCAGCACACAGCGCCCATACTGCTAATGCCAAGCTTAGCCGGGTCGCAGACTAAGTACCCAGATTGGGGATTTAGTACACTAGTAAGCGCTCCCTCCCTGCTATGACCCCCTGGTACCGCTGAAGTAATCTGGAGTCTCTCTGGAGGAGCTGTGTGTCTCTGTCAGTCAGCCTTTGTGTCCACTGCAGAGGGAAAATGGCGCTGTTGAGCTGCTGGATCCACTCATAGTGAAGCCCTGCCGCTTCAATGGCGCGCAGTCTTCCCGCTTTTTTATACTGGCTGCTTAAAATGGAGACAGCCGCCTTTTAAGTCTGTAATGCCAGTCTGGGTACTGTGAACACCCGTAGTGTACTTAGGCTCAGTTTGCTCCCTCAGAAGCGGTGCGTCCGCACTGTGTACTGAGTTTGGAGACCCAGCCGCCCCACGTAGAAGCCGTGTGTACCCTCATACCGCCATAATGGCCGGCGACCCGCTAACCGGGACGCCGGCTTAGTACTCACCACTCTTCTTTCTTCTGGCTCTGTTAGGAGTGGCAGCGTGCTGCGGGAATGTACGCTCGCCGTGGTGGGGCTTGCAAATAGTTCCCTCAGAAGCTTAGTGTCCTGTCAGCCGGGAACGGGACCATTAACTCTTCAGGAAGTTGCCCCCCCCCCCCTAAGTCCCACGAAGCAGGCTGGCTGATGCCATCCAGATCTGCCTGAAAATAACAAACATACAAAATAAATGCATAAAACTCTTCAGGAGCTTCCAGCGAAATGACCGGCTCCTCCGGGCACATTTTCTAAACTGAGTCTGGTAGGAGGGGCATAGAGGGAGGAGCCAGCCCACACTATCAAATTCTTAAAGTGCCCAAGGCTCCTAGTGGACCCATCTATACCCCATGGTACTAAATGGATTCCCAGGTTCCTCTAGGACGTAAGAGAAAACTCTCCCAACTACATGAACTTTGACATTGCGCACAACTTTGAATCAGGCCCTAAGGCTTAAATTGTATATGTGTAAGCTGTATATGTGTAAGCTGACTTACATTATTTTTACTGCTAATGGAGACTATCGAGGAGAATGAAAACAAGGGTTTGATGGACTCTGTACTATATTGACAGTATGGAATATTTCCTATATACTATCAAGTCATCAATAGCATAATGTGAGAGGTCTCTTAGTTGCATCCAGGCCCTTTCACTGTCCATGACGAATAGGCCAGGCGATCATTCTCTTGATGGAATATTGGACTTACAATAGCAAACCCTTCATTTTCAGCCTGGATGGGGGCAGAACAGCTGGCTTGGAAAGACGTGAGAACCACTCTCCTCCGGGGCAGAACTATTATAATCTGAGCCTTAGGAGAACTTTGTGGAACTTATGAAGAATTAGAACTCAGACTCAGAAGTCCAGGTAATACTGAAGGCATCTGTAGAGAGTGTTTCTGCCTTCCTAAACTTTGTACAATAATTCACAGAGTTGTTTTTGACGGTGGCCATGACAGCCTCACAAAGAAGACCCTACCTTTTTGTTAACAGCTACAATGCCTGTTGTTCCAGTCACCATTGCTGGCGGTGACCTTGCAAGTCTGCTCAGGAGATCCACAATTCAATTTGTTCAACCTGGAATAAAAATCTCCAAGCTACATTCATTAGCAGACGGGTTCTCCTTTGTGTGTCCTCTGGGTGGAGATACATCTCACAGTGGTAGACCTGGACTGCAGGCACTTACATCTCCCACATAAAGGTGAACGTGGATATTTAAGCCGTATGATGACTGTGTTTGTCCACGTTTCCTTTAGCTGTTTCCCAACCTGGTTTGCTGGAGCATGTTGTCCTCCGAAGCATGACCTGGTCTTGTTTAATCTTTGCTCCTCCAAGTCTAGCTGACTTCCCCTGGTCCTGGACGGCTGAATCAGAATCAGAATCAGTTTTATTGGCCAGGTGTACTCAAGTACACTAGGAATTCTTTGTGGTACAATGCATCGCCAAGCAACAACATGAAGGGGGAATACATAGCATACGAAGGGGGAAGAACGTAGCATACATTACACACATTGGCCCTCATTCCGAGTCGTTCGCTCGGTATATTTCATCGCATCGCAGTGAAATTCCGCTTAGTACGCATGCGCAATATTCGTACTGCGACTGCGCCAAGTAATTTTACAATGAAGAAAGTATTTTTACTCACGGCTTTTTCTTCGCTCCGGCGATCGTAATGTGATTGACAGGAAATGGGTGTTACTGGGCGGAAACACGGCGTTTCAGGGGCGTGTGGTTAAAAACGCTACCGTTTCCGGAAAAAACGCAGGAGTGGCTGGAGAAACGGAGGAGTGTCTGGGCGAACGCTGGGTGTGTTTATGACGTCAAACCAGGAACGACAAGCACTGAACTGATCGCAGATGCCGAGTAAGTCTGAAGCTACTCAGAAACTGCTAAGTAGTTTGTAATCGCAATATTGCGAATACATCGGTCGCAATTTTAAGAAGCTAAGATTCACTCCCAGTAGGCGGCGGCTTAGCGTGTGTAACTCTGCTAAAATCGTCTTGCGAGCGATCAACTCGGAATGAGGGCCATTACACGTATGAGTTGATACTGCACATGCAACTGTACAATAGACTCAACATATTAGACATATTATACACGTAGGACTAAACACAAAGGCTGCTTGGCAGAGCAGCACCGAGGCAGCCATCCGCGGCGCCAACTAGAACTCAAACAATGCACATAATACAGAAGATTTAAGTATTACATCAAAAGATAAACCACACAGACAATAAAGACAGAAAGCATAATGCAGGGTTGGTGTAAGCATTTTGGGTAATAACCTCCAGGGGTTGTGTATTCCACCCTCACAAGGTACCAGGTGCGGCAGCCATCTTAGGCGCTCTGCGTAGGATTACCCAGGGTGGAATAGTCCACCCCTAGAAGAGAACACAAAACGGGGAGATTGCAGAGTCCTTAGGTTCAGAGTAGGGTTCCAATAAAACCATCAGGTCCATGTATTTTTCATCCCATCCACAAGTGTACCATATGGGGCAGCCATGTTGGGCGCACTACGAAGGTTACACAGTGGGAGATGAGCCATACAAGGGCCAAATGCATTCACGGGAAAACTGACACGAGTATAGGAGTATGCTATACCCTGCATGGAAAGATCCAAATGAACCGTCCGCTCCTGTTATAATCCACCACAGCGCAGTCACCTGCCAACGAAGATTGGGAACTCCTATTGTGCTGGGGCAGCGACTGCAGTGTAATAATAACCAATAAAGATGGATTCCGCGCACAGTTCCAGAGCCCCATCCCAGTAATACACCATCTGCCAACAAATACATTGATGCAAAATGCGATATGGGGTCTCATTGTTGCTTCCTATGGCAGATTTGTTTAGAAACAAATGTGACAAAATATTTCCTTCCGCTCCCTAACAAACCGCAAAAGATGTATCATACAGCCCGGAGGCCACAGCTAAACATCTGCTGAGGTGGCGGAAACAGACGGATAGTAACAGACAGACTGAGCTGCGCCCCAGATTGTTGCGTCATCACTTTTCTGTCCTTGTGTCATATTATTATTATTATTATTATATTATTAACATTTACTGACGTATTAGCAACACCGTTGCTCGCATGAGAACAATCTATAGATGCGTGTAGCACCAACTTTTTTAATTGCGCTGTGCAGTCAGTGAGAACAATAGGAATATAAATTGCATAGCAAGGATAACAATCAATCGTGAGGACACAAGGGTGGTCATTCCGAGTTGATCGCTAGCTGTTTTCGGTCGCTGTGCAGCGATCAGGCAAAAAAAATCGTCAATTCTGCGCATGCGTATGCGGCGCAATGCGCACGCGCGACGTACTTTCACAACAGCCGATGTAGTTTCACACAAGGTCTAGCGACGCTTTTCAGTCGCACTGCTGGCCGGAGAGTGATTGACAGGAAGAGGGCGTTTCTGGGTGGTAACTGACCGTTTTCGGGGAGTGCGTGTAAAAACGCAGGCGTGTCAGATAAAAACGCAGGAGTGGCTGGGGAAACGTAGGCGTGGCTGGGCGAACGCAGGGCGTGTTCGTGACGTCAAAACAGGAACTAAATAGTCTGCAGTGATCGCAAGCTAGGAGTAGGTCTGGAGCTGCTCTGAAGCTGCACAAAATTATTTTGTAGCCGCGCTGCGATCCTTTCGTTCGCACTTCTGCTAAGCTAAGATACACTCCCAGAGGGCGGCGGCATAGCGTGTGCACTGCTGCTAAAAACAGCTAGCGAGCGAACAACCTGGAATGAGGGTCCAAGTGCGGGAATCTGGGGGAGCGGTAGAAGAACCTAGGCTAGTACAGACCCTGGACATTAATGTACACATTGGTCTTTTTATCCACTGGATACCGTGTTGAATACAGTATTAATATTTAACCCTATAGATGGTCTATATTATAGACTGTATCAAATATATTTCACTAATATAAATATAATAAGTGGTCAGGTAAATGTTACACATTCCATAATGAATAAATACACAAACATTACAGAACAAGTAGGAGACAGAACTGCACTTTCTAAGCACACATTCTCCCACCTCATGTTGAGGCTCCTGTCTCTTCTTCCTGGTAGCTACTCTCTGGTCCAGTGCACTGATTGAGCGCTCAGTTCCACAGCCACAACAAACTTGGTAGAAGAAGCAGCTACCACTGGGCATGTGCAGCAGCTCTGCTCTGTCCCTTAAATTCCATGATGTGGCTATTGTTGTCGATGTCCAAGATGAGGGGGGTTTCAACTACATGTATAACTTTGTCAAGCGCAAAAAGGTATGGTATGAAACGGTCACCCTGCCAATCCAAACTGTTTCTGTTACCTATGAGACTGCAATATTGTCACATCTGTCTATCTCCCCTTTACTCTGTCTCCAGTGATGTTCTTGTTTTGTTACCAATGTTTTTTGGACAGTGATGTGGGATGTGTGTTTGTCACTCTATAAATAATACCACTTTTCCACCAAAATCCAGGGTTCGACCCGTAATTTCAGAACCGGCTTAGACCCTGTTTCCACTGCACTTTCGAAATCTGGTTTTTCTCGGGTCAGCCGGGAAAAACCGATGTGTACCCAGCACGATGTGTACCCAGCACGACATCAGTGACAACGGCACCTGGCAGGGGTGCCGACATCAGCAGGTGCTTACACACAAAACATCGTTAACAAAAATCGAATGTGCACCCAGCTTTACTGCCACTCACTAGTTTTTTTGTTTTTGTTTTTTTACCCTTTGACAGCAAATTTGGCAGCATGGTTGGTGTGATGGTAAGCATTACTTCCACTTACCAATTCATACATAATCACCACGCCATCAAGTGTACATGCTGTGACTTGTAACCATAAGTCTGAAATACAGCTATATTATGTGTATCCGTGTAATAGCCATTATAGAGTGTAAGCTGATGTTGCAACTGTTGTCAATGAGCAAAATAGTATGTGCAAAGCGCTGCGAAATGTGTGCACTATAGACCCAAGTACACATCAATTCTGCAGTGATTAACATATCACACGCCAGTCACCTACATGTCCCCCGGGTGAATATGCCCCACCTCTGCAGTATAGAGATAATCATTACAGACTATGGATGGGGTGGAGATCCCAATGCACCTGGTTTGGGATACAGCAGATCCTTTGTGTCGGTGGCTAATGAAGGGTTACACCCAACGTATAACGTTGTCGCCAGACAAAATGAACTTCACCCACACCCTCAGTTCTGCCTGGGTGGCCGTGGAAAATGCCTGTGGATGGTTAATAGGACATTGGCTCTGCTTACCAGGGCCGGTTCTTGCCCTTGTGGCGCCCCGGGCTAAAAAAGAAAAACCAATGTTAGGGGCGTGGCTTAATATGGGGCGTGGTCAGTTACGCCCCCATTTGTAGAGCCGCTGAAAGAAAAGAAAGAAAAAAAAAGTATACTTACATCCCCGCTCCTGATTCCAGACCGCTGCAGACCTCCGCCGGCGCCGCTCCTCTCCTCGGATGCATAGACACTAGAGGTCAATTATGACCCCTAGCGTCTGTGCCACAATGCTGTGCGGTGCGTGATGACGTCATCGCGCACCGCAGAGCAAAGGTCCTCTCCACGAAGGGAAACTAGATGCGTAGCATCTGGTTCCCTTCACAGCGGGGGACCAGCGGCGGGGCACAGTGGTGGATCTTGCCATGGTGCGGCGCCCTCCGGATGGAGCCGGCGCCCTCCGGTAGGCGGCGCCCCGGGCAAAAGTCCTGCTTGCCCGTGGCAAGATCCGCTACTGCTGCTTACTGAAGTGCAGTGATGTGGACCTAAAACTAATGCCCAGTATTGTAGCCGCCTGCTGTATACTGCACACTATCTGCGACACAGCCGGATGTACACCTCATGGGGCCCTAAGCAAGATTGGGGCCCCCCTCCTTCAACTGCATGCAATTTCACACTCACTGCCCCTATAGTCCCCCTGATTCACATTATATCACATAGTAATGACCCTTATTATGGTTATATCACTCAGTAGTGCCCTGTATTCAAGTGCTACACAGTGGTACCCGTTATACACATTATGCCACACAGTAGTGTCCCTTATATACAATGCCCACAGTTGTGCCCCTTATACACCATTCCCACAGTAGCAGTGCCCCTTACACATAGTGCCCACAGTAGTGCCGCTTATACACATAATGCCCACAGAAGTGGTGCTTAAACACACCTCTGCCTCGTGTCTCTCCAGCTGCTCAATGCCCTGTATCCCTCAAGCAGCTTCCCCACATCTCTTGTCCTTCCAGCCACCTCTCATCTTGTCTTCAAGATGTACAGAGCCTGCTCCTCTTCATGGCTCCTCTTCACTTCAGCAGCGGTGACAGCATGACATCACATACGCCATGCTGGAAAAGAAAGCCACTGGGACCTGAGGAGGGGATGAATGCTGTCCAACAGACATAGTGTGTGTGAGCACCAGGAGGGCTGGGCTGTAGATGGAGGAGGACCATGCAGCCACCAGGTCCTGAGGAAGGGGGAGGTGGCTGCAGCTCATCAGTAACACTAGCACCGCCTGCATGATCGACTGACGCAGGTAATGGGGTGGGCTTTTTTGTTGGTATTACTGTGCAGGGCAATGGAGGTGGTGGAACTGGTTCCCCCTACCATTACAAGTGGTGGAACTCAGTTCCCCCTACCATTATAAGTGGTGGAACTCAGTTCCCCCTACCATTTCAAGTGGTGGAACTAGTTCCCCCTACCATTACAAGTGGTGGAACTCAGTTCCCCCTACCATTACAAGTGGTGGAACTCAGTTCCCCCTACCATTACAAGTGGTGGAACTCAGTTCCCCCTACCATTACAAGTGGTGGAACTCAGTTCCCCCTACCATTACAAATGGTGGTACTCAGTTCCCCCTACCATTACAAGTGGTGGAACTCGGTTCCCCCTACCATTACAAGTGGTGGAACTCAGTTACCCCTACCATTACAAGTGGTGGAACTCAGTTCCCCCTACCATTACAAGGGGTGGAACTCACTTCCCCCTACCATTACAAGTGGTGGAACTCAGTTCCCCCTACCATTACACGTGGTGGAACTAGTTCCCCCTACCATTACAAGTGGTGGAACTCAGTTCCCCCTACCATTACAAGTGGTGGAACTCAGTTCCCCCTACCATTACAAGTGGTGGAACTCAGTTCCCCCTACCATTACAAGTGGTGGAACTCAGTTCCACCTCATCCCCCCCACACACACACACACACTTTAACCCCTGCCTATCGCCACACACACATACACACACTGCTCCCATATCCCCACACAACACACACACACTGCCCCCATAACCACACACTGCCCCCATAACCACACACACACAGCCTAGACCTAGGCTGAATACAGTGAGGATGTGTTCACACAAGTCCGACATAATTAGGCACGGACGCATCATCAAATTCGTTACTAGTTCTTGTTGGCCGCTGGAGGACTGGTGCAAAAATACATGATTTTACCCCAGACATTGTGACAGTACAGGAAGGGCTCCAAATGGAGAGACGGGCTCGGATATTCCACTTCCCCCGGAGCATACATCCCCTTAGAGGGCAAAGCTCAGGTGGACCGCTTTCTTCCTACAGCTTCCATCAGGAAACTGGATATTTAGCTACCCAAAAAAGGAAGAAGCCCCCAACCACTTGTGGAGGAGGCTTCCTGTAAGGGGTCAAACCCAAACCTCTCAAAATAAAAACACACAAAAAAAAAGTACCTATGACAACTCTGTGTGACAAGGGCACGTTCCAGTCCCTCCACCATACCGTCACCCCCGGGCCTTGCTTGCCTCCAGGAGCCCTGGCACCTCGGGCTCCAAGCAACTGTCCTCCTTAAATCAACCATGGTATGCCCACGGCTGCCAAAATCGCTCCTCAAGGACCCCCAAAAGATCACGTTTTCCAGGTCTCCTCACAGAAGTTAAATAATTAGCTTGTAAAATGTGTCAGTGAGTAATGAGTACACCTGTGCACCTGCTGGGTGGCCTGGAAAACATGAACTGTTGGTGTTCCTTGAGGCCCGAGATTGGGAACCACTGCATCAGAAGCTGGTGGCTCCCTCTGGTGGAGGAGAACAGGTACTGCATGAAGCTGTGGCCGTCTATTTTTTTATTTGCTATAAACTTTCTATCGGCCGATGTCGGACCGCACGACATCATTGCACAATAACCTTACCACAAATTGTGAACTACCTTAACTTATCTAGAAATAACGACACAGAGAAATAACGACACAGACAACTGAAATGCCATTAAAATCGGTCAACCGTTATTTATTTAATTATAATACTTTAAGTATGGTGACAAATAAGAAAGAACGGTCGGATCAGCAGTGACACTACGACTTATTGCTGCTACCCATGTCCACGACATTACTTTATTTATCTCATTGGCAACGCCAATAAGCGCTGGGTCTCCAACTCTCTCCCCAATACACCGCAATAGGGCCGGCCAGACAGCCAAGCCCAATGACCCCCGGTAAGAAGGGCCAGAGTATACAATGTATTGGGCAAAGAGCGCACCTCCAAATAGTGGCGTAATAGCCACTGCAACCACCGTTCTTTCCCGCCACAGAGATGGTTGACAAACCCCAACCGGCAAAGAAAAAGCAAAACGGGTGGGGAAACGTGAGGTGACTTGGGGTGGGAGGGCGGGGAAATTCTGGAGAGAAAGAGGCAGATGAACAATTCTGTCTCCCTCAAAATGGCTGCTAGCTCCTCTCTAACACTCCCATTATTCTAATTAACATCCTACCCCCAGACCTCTTTAACTGTTTGCTAACCTGCTAATTGCGCAAGGCCCATGCAATCCTCACGGCCTTGAAGTTTACAAACGCTTGTGCTATTTGCACTCACTCTTCATTACCATTGGACAACATCAGGAAAGGAGCGTCCCTCTATTATTAAAGCAGACGTGGGGTGTTGGTTTTTATATAGGAAATATGACTTCTGCAATTAGTGGTTAGGGGGGTAAGGTGAGACAATTTTTACTAATGACATTGGCAAAAGGTCGAGACAACAATGGTCTACACACTTTTTTGCATTTTTTGGGGGGTTAGTATGGATAGTTTTTCCATCTGGAACCACCATTAGAAACGTGTCCGCTCACAGACTTGCCGGCGCGTTTCAAGCGCGGTGTCTCACTCTGCTCCGCTTCGCCCGCCACAAGGTTACTAAAGAATATGATGTGTCACATGGATAGTCAAGGATGGCAAAAGTCCAAAAACATGGGGGAAAAATGTGTCCACCATTTGAACCTGTCGACCTTATGCATGTGTTGACCATATGGTGTCGACACCTATTGACTGCCGACGTAGACATTGTAGATCTATAGTCCGGATCCCAATGAAAACATCTACAGGTCTCCTGTCAATCGGAATGATAATACATCTATGACAAAGGGCTATGAAAATACGACTTCTCCAAATCTGGGGGTAAATTGACCGATTCAGTTTTTCAAGATTAAACATGAGAATAATGAAAGGAAAATATTTATTAACACCTTTTCCTTTTCCATATAGTCGTATTTATTTTCTTAAAGGTAACTGTAAACAATATAAAAACAACCAAATAAACGTTATCATCCGACAATGAAATAATTTTCATTGTTGAATCAACGTGACAGGGCAATATGAAGTGTTGTTCCCTCCTTGTCGTTCCTTCAGCCTTTTGGGGATGAGGCAGCTTCGTCAGCCAATCACTTTGGGGCAGAGTTATCAGAATTAATTAAAGCTGAGAGAGATAAAGTACCAACCAATCAGCTCCTGTCATTTTGCAGGCTGTGTTTCAATAATGACAATTGGAAGCTGATTGGTTCGTACTTTCTCTCCGCGTTATCTCTATCCAAGCGTTGATAAATCTCCTCCTTTGTGGGAGAAAATGCACACTCGTTTCCTTAAATGCAAAAGTGGGTGTCTCTTTGCCAGCGCTCCCCCCAGATTCTTCTCAGAAACTTACCCCACCGCCATCATTTTTGGAAATAACGGCCCAGCTTAGTAATTCCGGCTAATAAATAGCTAAATGATTAACATGATGTTATACAGCGGCAAATCACCAAGTATGATGTATATTTTACAACCTGGATAAATTTGCTCTGACATAACAGTCAAAGGTGGTCTTTCCGAGTTGATCGCTAGCTGCATTTGGTCGCAGCGCAGCCATCAGGCTAAAAAATGTCAGTTATGCGCATTGCTCACGCGCGTCGTATGGGCACAACGAACGATGTAGTTTCGCACAGGGTCTAGCGAAGCATTTCAGTCGCACTGCTTGCCGCAGAGTGATTGACATGAAGTGAGCGTTTCTGGGTGGCAACTGACAGTTTTCAGGGAGTGTTCAAAAAAACGCAGGCGTGCCAGAAAAAAACGCAGCCGTGGCTGGGTGAACGCAGGGCGTGTTTGTGACGTCAAATCCGGAACTGAATAGTCTGAAGTCATCGCAAGCTGTGAGTAGGTTTTGAGCTACTCTTGAAACTGCACAAAAAAACTTTGCGATCCTTTCATTCGCACTTCTGCTAAGCTAAAATACACTCCCAGTGGGAGGCGGCATAGCCCCCATCACAGCCAGGAATACATGACGGGGCCTTCCTGAATTTATGGTCACATGACAGCAAAAGTGTACCGCTGCCTAGATACAGGGGTGGGTCAACTTACCCATTGGCTCATCTTGTCCAACTTACCCCTATTAATAACAATGACAAGACAAAAATTTTCTCCTGAGACTGTTATACCCCTTTTCCACCAAAAACCCAGCTCCGACCTGGTTAATTGAACAGCCACAGTCGTGTCACTGCGGCCTGTATCCCCGTTCACACCGCAGGTTGGGTTAGTGTTGGGTCTTCCCTCTGTCGGCGCTTGGAGATCACTTCATCTCCAAGTACCTGCAAGCCGTCTCTCCATGGGCTTTAAGCGTGACCCAGGTCGGAGGTCACTTCCACCGTTGGCTATCCGGGTCCTTCTCGGGTTCGACCCTGGCAGCCACCAGGGTAAGATTCCCAGGTAACGGAACCTGGGTTATTTTTCAGAGACTGTTTTACATCGAGTGGGGATCCAGCAATAAACCGGATTATTGGGGCAGTGGAAAAAGAAGTATAGGACACTTCATTACATTATGGTCAGCGGGACCGCGCCTGCGCAGGAGTTACGCTTCATATCACAGGAACGGGTTATTTCCGCAGCCCCTGTCTCTTTGGGTGCCCCTTGATACATACCACCAGTATCATTGCATGGGTGCTAATTAAAGATGTGCGCTGAGTTTTTGTGTTTTGGGTTCGGTTCTAATTTCATCGTCATATTTGGTTGAGGATGTGATTTTGTAAAACCACTCTCAGGTGTTTTGGTTCGGAATTCGGATTTAAAATCCACATTCCGAACTGCAGGAAGATCCGAACTCGGACTTCGGTTCGGTTTGGATCGGCAAAATTCGGGTGAGTTCGGATTTCTACCGAATCACACATCTCTAGTGCATATATCACACGCAGATCGTAATGCAAATGCGAATACAGGTAGAATATCCCATATCTGGAACGCCCGGGACAAGGCGCATTCCGCATATGTGATTTTTCCGGATAACAGGTATTCTGGTATTCCGACGGGTTCCGGGGGTCCAGTGGGTCGGCAGGAGGTACGACAAGTTGGTGGTGGAGTCTGGGGGTCGACCGAGTGGTCCGGCATGTCGGCGGCGGGGTCCGGTGTGTCCGCGGGAGTCAGCGTCGGCTCTGCGTGAGTCATCGGTGGGTCCGCAGGAGTCAGCGGCGGTGAGGGAATAGCTGCAAAGCCACTCCCCCACCTGTCTGTGATTGTCCGCGGACTCCAGTGATGTCATGACGCCGGCTGCGTCCTGGCGCCACTACAGGGCCAAAATATTAAAATTTTCTGAATATTTCAGTTAACGTGTATTTAGATAATGGATACCAGACCTGTATTTATAAATGGGCGTCATACTGAGAAGCGAGAATAACCTTTTCCTTTCTTTTTTTCTATAAAAAAAAGAACTTATCAACGCTTAATAAATTTGCCCCTAACACAGTAACACCGTACTCACGCCGAATGTGTGAGGGATGGATATGACCTGATATTACATATTCTACTACTGCAATTCGCACCATGTTATCACAACAAATAAACCGTCTTGATTATCATTTTCCCCGGCGTACCCCCATAGTATGAGGAAGTCGGGGTCTCCTGAGCATCTGCGGATATACATTACCCCTGGGGTCTGTGGACGTGATTAGGGAAATGAGATGTTGTCTGGAACTCGGTGATGTCTGTTTATGGAATTATTGATCGGCAGAGAAAACCTCTTTTTCATTCTGCAGACCCCACGGACTAATTCCATGATCCCTGTTTTTTTTGCTGTTCCCGGGGAATGAATGTGGGGATCAGCTTCCTGCGGGCTGTCATTCCGCATTCTCACTGAATTTTTCATGTATTTTTTGCTTTCTTTTTTTTTTTTAGCTTCTGTGGATTGAATTCTCCCTGGGAGGAGAAAGGGTGGAGAGAGGGAAGGAGGAGGAAGTGAAAGAGGGATGGGAGGAGAGACAGAGAGGGAGAGAGAGACAGATGAGGAGGGGGGATGGGGCACGTCTTTGTATAGCAGGAACGAGGCTTCATCAGACAGACACCCAGATAGAGATACCCAATATTTGTATGATATGCACACTGAGAGACGGAGGCATCTGCCAGCGTGAGAGGGTACGCAACCAGACAGCATCTGCAGGGTGAGCGTGCAGGATCTGCGCAGCTGAGACGTCCCCGGACCTGAGGGAGACAGCCGGCATCACCACCTAGGCAGCAGGACAGGAGGAGAGGACAGGACGGGCGCATCCGAGAGAATGGAACACACCCTGCTCCTTGCGAGCTGCGTCCTGCTATTGAGTGCCCAGGTGAGGAAGGGCTGGAGGTGTGTGTGTTTGGGGGGGTGGAGGGTCAGCTGCAGTGCACAGCTGGACTGGGTGGAGTTCATGTGTTTTCCAGCACCGCCACTGCATAGGTCACCCTGCCACGGTTACTGGAGGACCACCGGCCCACTGCATGGACAAGGGGGGGGGGGCCCTGTGGTGCTACCACTGGGTATTGGTGGAGGAGGTGGGCTGCAGGCTGGGATGGGCACCGCTGTCAGGGTCAGAGATGGTGCACTGTGTGGGAGAAGGTGAAGCTGTGGTCAGAACATGGTGGGGATCCGTGGACTAGTAGTAGCAGCAGCAGAGCTCTGTAGGTGTGTAGTGTTCTGCACTGACACTCTGTAGCAGCAGATAAGGAAATAGCAGAGCCAGTGTGTCAAGTGTGCTGTGACAGGTGATAAGGATGAGGGGAAGGGGGGCACAGGGCACACGTGTGGGGGGTCTCCAGTCCACAGGAGACAGCTCAGTAGGTGCCAGGGGATAAGTTCAAGGGGTTAATTGTGTAGTGGCCAAAGAGCAAGCCCTGCAGGACACAGGGCTAGGTGTCTGGACAGCAGAGGTTGGTGCAGTGTGGTACAGGCTGCGCTGGAATAGCAGCTGGTGGCTGATGCCAGGACAGAGATTAATGGAATTACTAATCGTGTGATGGGTCTGTAATGGAACAGCAGATAATGTTGGGAGTGAGCAGTGCTGTAGGAGGGGGGGGGGGGTGCTGTAGGAGGGGGGGGGGGGCAGGGTTCTCTCTCTGGTTAGGTAATGAAAGGTTGGAAGCCTCTGGCATTGTCATGCATAAATCAGATTTCGTGCTGGGGCTGAGTTACAAGATGTCGGCGCTCTGCATGTTTACATTTACCTACGCAGCCCTATACTCAGTTGCAGACGACAGCAGAAGTCACGAGTCGCAGCGCAGACAGGAGAGACGACTTGTCGCATGAGCTTGCAATCTATTTGATTTGTATGCGCAAGAGAGACGTATTAAAATGCTTAAAAAGCGATTGTTTTCCAATTTTGGCGGTGCGGTGCGACAGGCTGGGATGGGTGAACCGGCCTTGCGCACTTTCTGGGACGTGTTTCCGAAAAACGCGTAAAAAAAAAAAAAAGAGAAGATGCGGCTGTAGGAGAGGGGAGAAACAGGTGGCTGCGTATTGTGGCCCGGAGGAGCCAGATCACACTGACCTTCCTCTGTCTCCCCCTGGCACTGCCCGCCTCCATGCCAACAACACAGACAGAGCCCTTTTAACAAAGGAACAAGGGTGTATTGTAAATACCCATGTGAGGAGTAATCAGCGGCTGGAGCAGCGCGCGGCACAGAGACTGTAATTGGTTACATCACAATTGTTTTCTATAACAATATAAAGGTATCAGCTGGAGATAATGCCATGCACTAAGAGCAGAGCACGAGTTTCCTCACAAGCGTATACAGCTGATCAATGCTTGCACATGTATATAGTATTTGGTGACACTTAGGGGTAAATTTACTAAGATGGGAGTTCTATTCAAGATTGGTTGCCCATAGCAACCAATCAGAATCTACTTCTCATTTATCTAGCACCTTCTCGAAGATAATACCTGGAATGTGATTGGTTGCTATGGGCAACATCCCATCTTAAACAGAACTCCCATCTTAGTAAATGTACCCCTTATTTGGACTAACAGGTCATTTCTCAATAGCTCTCTTGTTCGGGGCAAACAGTACTCAATAGATGTTCTGCAAACTGTGTAAATAATGCGCGGGCCTTGTTATTGCCCCGAGACCAAGGGGTCTATTCATGAAGCAGTGAAAAGAGTGGAGAAGTGAGCAAGTGGAGAAGTTGTCCATGGCAACCAATCAGTATTGAAGTAACATTTATAATTTGCATACTATACAATTGTACGGAGCAGCTGATTGGTTGCCATGGGCAACTTCTCCACAGCTTCACTTCTCCACTCTTTTCACTGCTTCATGAACAGACCCCCAAAGGTGGCGCCTACTGTCTGCTATTGGGAGAAGCGTCCGCAAACCATTAGTGCGCCTAGGTGTGAGGTAAGGCGGGGAACCCTGAAGGAGCGCAATACGCAAGAAGAGTAACCACAGATTGTTGCTAAACTAGTTCTCGGTTCTGTATCTCGTTTCTGGCTGAAATTAATCTGGAGAGAGAGGGGACGCTGGCATTGTCTTTATGGCGTGCGGCGTTAGAAGTGTTGCGCTACAGCGAGCAAGGTGCGCTTATGACAACTGCGCTACAACGCACACAGCAAGGATCACTAAGGGGTCTGTGCACTTAGCTCTGGAGAGAGATAAAGGGGACAGAGATAAAGTACCAGCCAATCAGCTCCTAGTTGTCATTTTTCATACACAGCCTGTGACACGGCAGTTAGGATCTGATTGGCTGGTGCGTTATCTCAGTCTACTTTATCTCTCTCCAAGGGTTAGTACATAGATCACTAAATCTCCACCATTCATCTACGCAATTTATGTAACCTTGGTCTGTGTGGCGTAACCCTGTATTTGCAGTGCACTACTAATAAAATAAGGCCGGCGTGCGTGTTCCGTCCCTCGCTCCATCCCAGGCCACCTTTTACTCCTTCACAAATGCCGCCATCTTGCGCAGTGAAGCTACTCTCTTTGGGGGAATTCAAGGCGTACTTGAATTCCGCAAAGGGCTTGCCATATACTCCGGCACCATTGTATCTTCACCTATGCTCTAGATCACCTGTGCTAAGGGCAAGACTGCTGCCTTGTATAAGGAAGATGCTATACCGTCTGCGCACCCAATTCTAGGTCTGTAGTAAGGCCGGCGGTACGATGAAAGAAAATCCACCATTCTGAGGTCGCTTAAACTCCCTGGCCAAATCACGCTGCCAGGGACAGTGAAGCTGCGTCCGAGGCCACTGGCTTTGGCACACCCAGAAAACAGGGCCGACACGTCTCCATTTCTGGGACGCTTCCTCATGCTGCTCTGAAACGCCAGCAGCGTTTCATTCATGCTGCGGCGTGCGTGGCACACCGCGAGCGGCATCGCAACGCTAGAACTGCAAATCGCCCTCCTCTGAATCAGCCCCAGTGTACGTACATGATCTGTGTCTGGGACTCAGGGCTGACAGCGTCTAGGTCGACACGGTATCCGGACTCCAGGTCGACAACAAAAAGGTCGACACACCTTAGGTCGACGTCAATTGGTCGACACACCTTAGGTCGCCATGGACAAAGGGTCGACATGGACAAAAGGTCGACAGGAACAAGGTCGACATGGAAAAAGGTCAACGTGAGTTTTTCACGATTTTTTTCTTTTTTGGAACCTTTTCATACTTAACGATCCACGTGGACTACGATTGGAACGGTAATCTGTGCCGAGCGAAGCGGTAGCAGAGCGAAGGCACCATGCCCGAAGCATGGCGAGCGAAGCGGTGCACTAATTGGGGTTCCCGGTCACTCTACGAAGAAAACGACACCAAAAAAACATAAAAAACTCATGTCGATCTTGTTCCTGTCGACCTTTTGTCCATGTCGACCTTTTGTCCATGTCGACCTAAGGTGTGTCGACCAATTGGTGTCGACCTAAGGTGTGTCGACCTTTTTGTTGTCGACCCGGAGTCCCAGACCCGTCGACACACCCCTTATGTCGATGACAGAAATAGGTAGACGCGGCCAAAAGGTCGACATGAATAAGGTTGATCAGGAAAACTGTTGACATGTTTTTCTGGTGTTGTTTTCTTCGTAAAGTGACCAGGAATCCCAATTAGCGCACCACGTCCTCTCGCACGGCTCGCTATGCTTTGGGCAAGGTGACTATTCCCAATCGTCTGGATACCATGATCGCATCCTAAGCCACCCCTATGTCCCAGCACACAGACTTACCTCTCTGTGGGGCACATTCATCAAGAATTGCATACGCAATGAGATATTAGCGTCCAGAATCGCATTGCATTGTGGGATTCTTACGGCGGGATGTATCATTGAGCCCCGGCGGGAACAGAGGTCCTGGAAGGAGCCGGTCCTTGCGATGTGCTCAGTTTGCTGCCAGGACTCCTACGCATGCGTGGTCCCGCTGACCGTACCTACGCTGCGGCCATTGCTGAGGACCCTCCGCCGGCTAATTACGCGATGCGTAGCCTATAGGCTACAGCGGGCTACCGCCATCTGCGGGGGCCAATCTTGGTATAGTTGGTAAATCTGTCAGCATCGCATCCAAATAGAAATTTATGAGGGATGACAGCAGGTTATCAGAGCAGCCCACCAGTAATACATCGCGGTGATGCTAAAGATATGCGGTTACCCCGCAAATATTTATTGATAAATGGACCCCTGTGTAACTCTCCCCCTTTTAGATTGTAAGCTCTCAGGAGCAGGGCCCTCCTCCTTCATTATACAGCGCTCTTCCTCTCTTATATCATAACCTGCCCCCATGCTCACAGTAGGCCTGAACCTGCCACCTTCACCCACCAACCATGGCCCAGGTTTCAGTCAGCGTCAGATCTGACGTTGTTGTGACTTGTGGCGGCAGACCCCAAGGTCTGGAAAGCAGCTGTTCCTGTTAGCCCTATCAATGGCACTTTGTCGCTAATTAGTGGCAGCGAAACGTTACCCTGCCGGGTTTCGGTTTATAAAATGCACAAAAGCACCGGTGGAGGGGATTCTAATGGAACTCTGCAACCCAGATCTCTTTACCCATAGCAAATAGTGGGGTACCGGGAACTAACGCCGTCTGATGGACTTATATTAGTGTATGGGCGCTGCGCTCAGCTTTGGGGCTTTCACATAAGTCTCCTGCGCTGCCTACATAAGGAATAGCCCCGATGCTCCAATGTGAGTAATATTTCCGCATCTATAATTGAATGATTAATAGACCCCCCCCACCCCCCCATGACTGTACATGCACAATTGTTTGCCAGTGATTTATCGTATTTGTATTGTAACGTTATGTACTTTACTTTGTATCCGCTTGCTTACATTATGCCGCGTATGTACTCTGGGTCTGATTCATGTTTGTAAGTAAAGCAAAAAAGCAAGTAATTTTGTGTCTGGGACATAAGGGGGGCACATACATTTATATTTTTACTGTGCAGGGTAAATACCGGCTGCTTTTGCATGTAGCCCACAAATGTTTGACAGCTTTATTTTTACACTGCAATTTAGATTTCACTTTGAACACACCTCACCCAAAAATAACTCTCTCTGCACATGTTACCTCTGCCCCTGCCCCCCCCCCCCCCCTCCTGCAGTGCAGCATGGTTTTGTCCAGTTGCTTGCTTTTTGGGTTTACAAACATGAATCAGACCCTCTGTAAGGTACTGCGACCCTTTATGTCCCCCTCGGCAGCGCTGCTTAGCAACTGACCCGGGCCCCTCCAATAAGCCCGGGCCCGGTTAAACAATGCCCGCCCCCTCAACACCATTGGCTGTCATTTCTGTGCTGCCACCGTTGTTGCGGTACTGTTGGACCAAGTACAGAGAGCAGAAGGTGGAGACACGAAACATGAAGCCGTGACTGTCATTACACTGGTCCGTGTCTCTGCCTCCTGCTCTCTCTCTCTTCATTGAAGCCGTACCCCACCACCGGTACATGCATGGAAAACTGGCGGCTCCTTTATACTGGAGACTGATAATGCTGCTGACTGACGGTATACACCCGCACCTGACAGTCATCCACCAGCAAATATATCTGTTGGAAAACGGGTCCTTCTCGGGTGGGACCCGGAATTGGACCTTTCACACTGCCGATCAAACCGGGTCGGGTTGCCATAGCGGCGGGAGACGGAGCCAGGAGCGGGGGCGGTGCTCAGAGATGAGCTCATCTCTGCTCCGCCTCTCCCTATGCATCCCCGCATCGACCCGGCAACCCGTTCACACTGCCCCTGACCCAGTATTCAACCCGGGAACAACCCTTCTTATAACCCGGATTGAATTACCGGGTCAGGCGACACGGGATTTCTGAAGGGACCATTTCACACCGCACAGTGACCCGTTTCGACCCGGCAATGGTGGTCATTCCGAGTTGATCGCTCGCTAGCAGTTTTTAGCAGCCGTGCAAACGCTAAGCCGCCGCCCACTGGGAGTGTATTTTAGCTTAGCAGAAGTGCGAACGAAAGGATCACAGAGCGGCTCCAAAAAAATGTTGTGCAGTTTCAGAGTAGCTTCAAACCTACTCAGTGCTTGCGATCACTTCAGACTGTTCAGTTCCTGTTTTGACGTCACAAACACGCCCTGCGTTCGCCCAGCCACGCCTGCATTTTTCCTGGCACGCCTGCGTTTTTCCGAACACTCCCTGAAAACGGTCAGTTGCCACCCAGAAACGCCCACTTTCTGTCAATCACTCTGCGGCTGCCTGTGCGACTGAAAAGCTTCACTAGACCCTGTGCAAAACTACATTGTTCGTTGTAATAGCACGTCTTGCGTGCGCATTGCGCCGCATACGCATGTGCAGAAGTGACGTTTTTTTGCCTGATCGCTGCGCTGCGAACAAATGTAGCTAGTGATCAACTCGGAATGACCCCCTATATACGGGTGTGAAAGGGGTATAATGTGTCTCCTTCCTATTCTCTATTCCCTCCCCTTAATCTCATTTCTCTAACGTCCTAAGTGGATGCTGGGGACTCCGTAAGGACCATGGGGAATAGCGGCTCCGCAGGAGACTGGGCACATCCAAAGAAAGCTTTAGGACTAACTGGTGTGCACTGGCTCCTCCCCCTATGACCCTCCTCCAAGCCTCAGTTAGATCTCTGTGCCCGAACGAGAAGGGTGCACACTAGGGGCTCTCCTGAGCTTCTTAGTGAAAGTTTTAGTTTAGGTTTGTTATTTTCAGTGAGACCTGCTGGCAACAGGCTCACTGCATCGAGGGACTAAGGGTAGAAGAAGCGAACTCACCTGCGTGCAGAGTGGATTGGGCTTCTTGGCTACTGGACATTAGCTCCAGAGGGACGATCACAGGCCCAGCCTGAATGGGTCCCGGAGCCGCGCCGCCGGCCCCCTTACAGAGCCAGAAGAGCGAAGAGGTCCGGAAAAATCGGCGGCAGAAGACGTTCCTGTCTTCAATAAGGTAGCGCACAGCACTGCAGCTGTGCGCCATTGCTCTCAGCACACTTCATACTCCGGTCACTGAGGGTGCAGGGCGCTGGGGGGGGCGCCCTGAGACGCAATAAAACATGATAAAAATACCTTACATGGCAAAAAATACATCACATATAGCTCCTGGGCTATATGGATGCATTTAACCCCTGCCAGAATATACAGAAAAACGGGAGATAAGGCCGCCGAAAAGGGTGCGGAGCCTATCTCCTCAGCACACTGGCGCCATTTTCCCTCACAGCTCAGTTGGAGGGAAGCTCCCTGGCTCTTCCCTGCAGTCACTACACTACAGAAAGGGTTAAAAAAAGAGAGGGGGGCACTAATTAGGCGCAGTATTAAAACATACAGCAGCTATAAGGGGGAAAACACTTATATAAGGTTATCCCTGTATATATATATAGCGCTCTGGTGTGTGCTGGCATACTCTCCCTCTGTCTCCCCAAAGGGCTAGTGGGGTCCTGTCCTCTATCAGAGCATTCCCTGTGTGTGTGCTGTGTGTCGGTACGTTTGTGTCGACATGTATGAGGAGAAAAATGATGTGGAGACGGAGCAGAGTGTCTGTAACAGTGATGTCACCACCTAGGGGGTCGACACCTAAGTGGATGTACTGTTGAAAATTACGTGACAGTGTCAGCTCTGTATAAAAAAAACAGTGGTTGACATGAGACAGCCGGCTACTCAGCTTGTGCCTGTCCAGACGTCTCATAGGCCGTCAGGGGCTCTAAAGCGCCCGTTACCTCAGATGGCAGATACAGACGCCGACACGGATACTGACTCCTGTGTCGACGGTGAAGAGACAACCGTGATTTCCAGTAGGGCCACACGTTACATGATTGAGACAATGGAAAATGTTTTATACATTTCTGATAATACGAGTACCACCAAAAAGGGGTATTATGTTCGGTGAGGGAAAAACTACCTGTAGTTTTCCTGAATCTGAGAAATAAAATGAGGTGTGTGATGATGCGTGGGTTTCCCCCCGATAACAATTGATAATTTCTTAAAAAGTATTGGTGTATACCCTTTCCCGCCAGAGGTTAGGGTGCGTTGGGAAACACCCCCTAGGGGGGATAAGGCGCTCACACGCTTGTAAGAACAAGGGCTCTACCCTCTCATGAGATGGCCGCCCTTAAGGATCCTGCTGATAGAAAGCAGGAGGGTATCCAAAAATGTATTCACACACATACTGGTGTTATACTGCGACCAGCAATCGCCTCAGCCTGGAGGTGCAGTGCTGGGTCGGCATGGTCGGATTCCCTGACTGGAAATATTGATATCCTAGATAAGGATAGTATATTATTGCCTATAGAGCATTTAAAAGATGCATTTCTATATATGCATGATGCACAGCGGAATATTTGCCGACTGGCATCAAGTATAAGTGCGTTGTCCAATTCTACCAGTAAAATGGTCAGGTGATGCGGATTCCAAACGGCATTTGGAAGTATTGCCTTTGAAAAGGGACATTTGGGGTCGGTCTTTTAGACCTGGTGGCCACGGCAACAACTGGGAAATCCACGTTTGTACCCCAGGTCGCCTCTCAAAATAAGACGCCGTATTATCAGGCGCAGTCCTTTGTTGGCAAGCGGACAAAAGGTTCCTCTTTTCTGCTCGTGACAGAGGGAGAGGAAAAAGGCTGAAGAGATTAGCCAGTTCCCAGGAACAGAAACCCTTTCCCGCCTCTGCCAAGCCCTCAGTATGACGCTAGGGCCTTACAAGCTCAGGCACGGTGGGGGCCCGTTCTCAATGAATTTCAGTGCGCAGTGGGCTCACTCGCAAGTAGACCCCTGGATCCTTCAGGTAATATCTCAAGGGTACATATTGGAATTCGAGACGTCTCCCCCTCGCCGTTTCCAAAAGTCGGCTTTACCGACGTCTCCCTCTGACAGGGAGGCAGTTTTGGAAGCCATTCACAAGCTGTATTCCCAGCAGGTGATAATCAAGGTACCCCTCCTGCAACAGGGAACGGGGTATTATTCCACACTATTGTGGTACCGAAGCCAGACGGCTCAGTGAGACCGATTCTAAATCTAAATCTAAAATCTAAAATCTTTGAACACTTACATACAGAGGTTCAAATTCAAGATTGAGTCACTCAGAGCAGTGATTGCGAACCTGGAAGAAGGGGACTACATGATGTCTCGGGACATCAAGGATGCTTACCTTCATGTCAAAATTTACCCTTCTCACCAAGGGTACCTCAGGTTATGGTACAGAACTGTCACTATCAGTTCAGACGCTGCCGTAGGGATGGTCCACGGCACCCCGGGTCTTTACCAAGGTAATGGCCGAAATGATATCCCTTCGAAGGAAGGGAATTTTAGTTATCCCTTACTTGGACGATTCCCTGATAAGGGTAAGATCCAGGGAACAGTTGGAAGTCGGTGTAGCACTATCTCAGGTAGTGTTGCGGCAGCACGATAGGATTCTCAATATTCCAAAATCGCAGCTGGTTCCGACGACTTGTCTTCTGTTTCCTAGGGATGTTCCTGGACACAGTCCAGAAAAAAGGTGTTTCTCCCGGAAGAGAAAGCCAGGGAGTTATCCGAGCTAGTCAGGAACCTCCTAAAACCGAACCAAGTCTCAGTGCATCAATGCACAAGGGTTCTGGGTAAAAATGGTGGCTTCCTACGAAGCAATCCCATTCGTTAGATTCCACGCAAGAACTTTCCAGTGGAACCTACTGGACAAATGGTCCGGGTCGCATTTTCAGATGCATCAGCGGATAACCCTGTCACCAAGGACAAGGGTATCCATCCTGTGGTGGTTGCAGAGTGCTCATCTTCTAGAGGGCCGCAGATTCGGCATTCAGGACTGGGTCCTGGTGACCACGGATGCCAGCCTGCGAGGCTGGGGAGCAGTCACACAGGGAAGGAATATCCAGGGCTTAGGGTCAAGCCTGGATACATCACTTCACATAAATATCCTGAAGCTAAGGGCCATTTACACTGCTCTAAGCTTAGCAAGACCTCTGCTTCAAGGTCAGCCGGTGTTGATCCAGTCGGACAACATCATGGCAGTCACCCACGTAAACAGACAGGGTGGCACAAGAAGCAGGAGGGCAATGGCAGAAGCTGCAGGGATTCTTCGCTGGGCGGAAAATCATGTGATAGCACTGTCAACAGTATTCATTCCGGGAGTGGACAACTGGGAAGCAGACTTCCTCAGCACGACCTCCACCCGGGAGAGTGGGGACTTCACCCAGAAGTCGTCCACATGATTAAAAAAAAAAAACTCGACAGGTATTGCGCCAGGTCAAGAGACCCTCAGGCAATAGTTGTAGACGCTCTGGTAACACCGTGGGTGTACCAGTCAGTGTATGTGTTCCCTCCTCTGCCTCTCATACCCAAGGTACTGAGATTGATAAAATGGAGAGGAGAAAGCACTATATTCGTGGCTCCGGATTGGCCAAGAAGGACTTGGTAACCGGAACTTCAAGAGATGCTCATGGAGGATCCGTGGCCTCTACCTCTAAGAAGGGACCTGCTCCAGCAAGGACCCTGTCTGTTCCAAGACTTACCGCGGCTGCGTTTGACGGCATGCCGGTTGAACACCGGATCCTGAAGGAAAAAAGGCATTCCGGATGAAGTCATCCATATCCTGATCTAAAGCCAGGAAGGATGTAACCGCAAAAACATTATCACCGCAATTGGCGAAAATATGTTGCGTAGTGCGAGGCCAGTAAGGCCCGACGGAGGAAATTCAACTGGGTCGATTCCTACATTTCCTGCAAACAGGAGTGTCTATGGGCCTGAAATTGGGGTCCATTAAGGTTCAGATTTCGGCCCTGTCAATTTTCTTCCAAAAAAAAAAAAAAAAAAGAACTAGCTTCAGTCCCTGAAGTTTAGACGTTTGTAAAAGGGGTACTGCATATACAGCCTCCTTTTGTGCCTCCAGTGGCAATTTGGGATCTCAATGTAGTTTGGGTTCCAAAAGTCACATTGGTTTGCACCACTTAAATCTGTGGAGTTAAAATATCTCACATGGAAAGTGGTCATGCTGTTGGCCCTGGCCTGGGCCAGGCGCGTGTCAGAATTGGCGGCTTTATCCTGTAAAAGCCCTTATCTGATTTTCCATTCGGACAGGGCGGAATTGAGGACTCGTCCTCAGTTTCTCCCTAAGGTGGTTCCAGCGTTTTCACCTGAACCAACCTATTGTGGTGCCTGCGGCTACTAGGGACTTGGAGGAATCCAAGTTGCTGGACGTAGTCAGGGCCCTGAAAATATTTCCAGGACGGCTGGAGTCAGGAAATCTGACTCGCTGTTTATCCTGTATGCACCCAACAAGCTGGGTGCTCCTGCTTCTAAGCAGACTATTGCTCGTTGGATTTGTAGTACAATTCAGCTTGCACATTCTGTGGCAGGCCTGCCACAGCTAAAATCTGTAAAAGCCCGTTCCACAAGGAAAGTGGGCTCATCTTGGGCGGCTGCCCGAGGGGTCTCGGCTTTACAACTTTGCCGAGCTGCAACTTGGTCAGGGGCAAACACGTTTGCTAAATTCTACAAATTTGATACCCTGGCTGAGGAGGACCTGGAGTTCTCTCATTCGGTGCTGCAGAGTCATCCGCACTCTCCCGCCCGTTTGGGAGCTTTGGTATAATCCCCATGGTCCTTACGGAGTTCCCAGCATCCACTAGGACGTCAGAGAAAATAAGAATTTACTCACCGGTAATTCTATTTCTCGTAGTCCGTAGTGGATGCTGGGCGCCCATCCCAAGTGCGGATTGTCTGCAATACTTGTACATAGTTATTGTTACAAAAATCGGGTTATTATTGTTGGGAGCCATCTTTTCAGAGGCTCCTCTGTTATCATACTGTTAACTGGGTTCAGATCACAAGTTATACGGTGTGATTGGTGTGGCTGGTATGAGTCTTACCCGGGATTCAAAATCCTTCCTTATTGTGTACGCTCGTCCGGGCACAGTATCCTAACTGAGGCTTGGAGGAGGGTCATAGGGGGAGGAGCCAGTGCACACCAGTTAGTCCTAAAGCTTTCTTTGGATGTGCCCAGTCTCCTGCGGAGCCGCTATTCCCCATGGTCCTTACGGAGTCCCCAGCATCCACTACGGACTATGAGAAATAGAATTATCGGTAAGTAAATTCTTATTATTACTGAGTTGATAGGTATACACGTGTAATTATGTTTGCACATGTATGTAGCCCCTCTCGTTGCACGCTTGCTGTCAGGACCATGTGTGGTAACTCTCTTCTAGTATTAGGCTGGACTGTAGTAAGAAGGCAGAATACATTCCGCCACAATTAGAATTGATACTAATCACATATGCGATTACTATTGTAATGCGTTAAGAGCTGCCCCTTGCTAAGTATGCGTCGCCGGGTGAGAGGGTGTGCGTAGGTCTCCGTCACCTCCTAGCCCCGGGAGGATACGTCTGCAGGGAGTCCTAGGCTCCTCCTCCTCCCTGCAGCCCGGAAGGCGGTGTTGCTGGGGGAGGAGGAGGTTGGGGTATCCAGGAGCGCGCCAGGACGCTGGCAGCACACGGGTGAGGGAGGCTGGAGTGATCGGTGTTGGACGGCGGGATACGGGAAAAAAAAGCTGGTGTTACCCTCCTCATCGGTAAGCTGGCGGCTGGGGGTTACTACATTTGAAAATGCGGTCAAACTGTGTTTTTTTACTGCGTTTTTCCTTTAGTACATCCCAGCCTTACTTTGCAAACTCCTAAGGGTGTTTAGCAACAACAGACAGGGTCCCCGCACACGCTGGCCATATAGCAAGTAAAAGGCTGTTTTCACACCCGTATCACATTATTTTAGTTTCCCTGAATGTAATATAGAGCTTATTTAAATTAAATTTTTTTAGTAATCAGATCGCATTTTCCATGCTTATAATAGGAAATGCGATATGGCGGAATGTACTAAAAAAAATAATGTGAAACATTAACATCGATATAGCGTATCTAGACTTTAGTAAAGCTTTTCACACTGTCCCGCACCGCAGACTGCTAAATAAACTTGAACGCATGGGATTGGATACTAAAATGGTGAATGGATTAGATTTTGGTAGCAGGATAGAAAACGGAGAGTTGTAGTAAATGGAGTGCATTACAGGAGGGAAATGTTACCAGTGGGGTACCCCAGGGATCTGTACTTGGACCAGTGCTTTTTAATATCTTTATTGGTGACATTGCAAATGGCATTAAAGGGAAAGTATGACACAAAGGTATGGAACAGGGCAGGCAGACACACCAGGGAGGGTAAAACTTGAGGATCAAGGGAGACTAGAACAGTGGTTCTCAAACTCAGTCCTCAGGAGTCAGGACCCCAAACAGTTCTTGTTTTTCAAGACACCCAGCACATGCACAGGTGTATTCATTTCTCACTGACACGTTTTAAAAGATCCACAAGTGGAGCTGGGTTTTTTTCACTCGCAATTCTGTGAGGAGACCTGGAAAATGGTGAACTGTTGGGGTCCTGGGGACCAAGTTTGAGAACCTGTGGACTAGAGGAATGGTCAAGAGTGTGGCAATTACAGTTTAATGCCAAAAAAATGCAAAATCATGCGTCTCAAAAATCCAAAGGCTGAATATAGTATTATTGGCAGTAAAGTGGAAACTACTGAGGAGGAAAGGGATCTAGGAGTCACTATCTCAGGTGACTTAAAGGCAGGTAAGCAATGCAACAAAGCAACGAGGAAGGCTAGTCAGATGCTTGGCTGCATTGGGAGCAGGGGTGCAGCGAGGGTGGCTCCGGGGGAGCGCGTGCTCCAGGTGCCGGAAAAGTTAAAGGGCGCGCTGCCTCCTGCCCCCCCCTCTCTCTCCACGCGCTATACCATGGGTGAAGGGACAGTCAGCCATAGAGGAGGAGGAGGAGAAGCAAGGGGGTGCACACTGACTTAACTCGGATACTAGGTAGGGAACAGGGCAGGCCAGAGGCGACAGTAGGAGACACGGACAGCCGGCACATACCGGAGATCTGCCGTCCTCTTTATATGTTTCAATGTCTGCTTGTAGCTGTGCGCGGGGTTACTTCTGTCCTGCTACACCACTCTCTGCTCCGGCACCTCTTTCTGCCCCAGCTGCTGCAGCTACACCACTCTCTGCTCCGGCACCTCTCTCTGCCCCAGCTGCTGCAGCTACACCACTCTCTGCTCCGGCACCTCTCTCTGCCCCAGCTGCTGCTGCAGCACCTCTCTCTGCATTAGAAGCTGCAGAGTAACATGTATAAGCGGCTGCAATGTGGCATAACGTATATAAGCGACTACTGTGGTGTGACGTGTATAAACGGCTCTACTGTGGTATAATGCGTATAAATGGCTCTACTGTGGCATAACATGTATAAGCAGCTTTACTGTGTTGTGTAACGTGTATAAGGGCATAAAGTGTTTAAGGGGTACTACTGTGTAGTGTAATGTGAATAATGGACAATACTGTGTGGTGTAATCTGAATTGGTAATATTCCGTGGCCACTCCCCTTTCCCATGAAGCCACGCCCCTATACTTTTATTGCACCCCTTAGACATGTAACATGCACCCAATCCAGTACAGGAGAGGAGGCGCCGAAACATACCCTTGCTCCGGGCTCCATGGAACCTAGCTACACCTCTGATTGGGAGAGGAATCAACAGCAGAAAGAAAGAAGTAATAATGCCACTGTATAGGTTATTGGTACGGCCTCATCTAGAATACTGTGTCCAGTTCTGGAGGCTATAGGGATCATTCCGACCTGATCGCACGCTAGGTTTTTTCGCTGCGCTGCGATCAGGTCAGAACTGCACATGCGTATGCACCGCAATGCGCAGGCGCATCATACGGGTGCAAAGCGGATTGTTGCTGAGCGATGGATTTTACGAAGAATCCATTTGCACAGCCGATCGCAAGGAGATTGACAGGGAGAGGGCGTTTGTGAGTGTCAACTAGAGATGAGCGCCTGAAATTTTTCGGGTTTTGTGTTTTGGTTTTGGGTTCGGTTCCGCGGCCGTGTTTTGGGTTCGACCGCGTTTTGGCAAAACCTCACCGAATTTTTTTTGTCGGATTCGGGTGTGTTTTGGATTCGGGTGTTTTTTTCAAAAAACCCTAAAAAACAGCTTAAATCATAGAATTTGGGGGTCATTTTGATCCCATATTATTATTAACCTCAAAAACCATAATTTCCACTCATTTTCAGTCTATTCTGAATACCTCACACCTCACAATATTATTTTTAGTCCTAAAATTTGCACCGAGGTCGCTGGATGACTAAGCTAAGCGACCCTAGTGGCCGACACAAACACCTGGCCCATCTAGGAGTGGCACTGCAGTGTCACGCAGGATGTCCCTTCCAAAAAACCCTCCCCAAACAGCACATGACGCAAAGAAAAAAAGAGGCGCAATGAGGTAGCTGACTGTGTAAGTAAGATAAGCGACCCTAGTGGCCGACACAAACACCGGGCCCATCTAGGAGTGGCACTGCAGTGTCACGCAGGATGGCCCTTCCAAAAAACCCTCCCCAAACAGCACATGACGCAAAGAAAAAAAGAGGCGCAATGAGGTAGCTGACTGTGTGAGTAAGATAAGCGACCCTAGTGGCCGACACAAACACCGGGCCCATTTAGGAGTGTCACTGCAGTGTCACGCAGGATGTCCCTTCCAAAAAACCCTCCCCAAACAGCACATGACGCAAAGAAAATAAGAGGCGCAATGAGGTAGCTGTGTGAGTAAGATTAGCGACCCTAGTGGCCGACACAAACACCGGGCCCATCTAGGAGTGGCACTGCAGTGTCACGCAGGATGTCCCTTCCAAAAAACCCTCCCCAAACAGCACATGACGCAAAGAAAAAAAGAGGCGCAATGAGGTAGCTGTGTGAGTAAGATTAGCGACCCTAGTGGCCGACACAAACACCGGGCCCATTTAGGAGTGTCACTGCAGTGTCACGCAGGATGTCCCTTCCAAAAAACCCTCCCCAAACAGCACATGACGCAAAGAAAATAAGAGGCGCAATGAGGTAGCTGTGTGAGTAAGATTAGCGACCCTAGTGGCCGACACAAACACCGGGCCCATTTAGGAGTGTCACTGCAGTGTCACGCAGGATGTCCCTTCCAAAAAACCCTCCCCAAACAGCACATGACGCAAAGAAAATAAGAGGCGCAATGAGGTAGCTGTGTGAGTAAGATTAGCGACCCTAGTGGCCGACACAAACACCGGGCCCATTTAGGAGTGGCACTGCAGTGTCACGCAGGATGTCCCTTCCAAAAAACCCTCCCCAAACAGCACATGACGCAAAGAAAAAAAGAGGCGCAATGAGGAAGCTGTGTGAGTAAGATTAGCGACCCTAGTGGCCAACACAAACACCGGGCCCATCTAGGAGTGGCACTGCAGTGTCACGCAGGATGGCCCTTCCAAAAAACACTCCCCAAACAGCACATGACGCAAAGAAAAAAAGAGGCGCAATGAGGTAGCTGTGTGAGTAAGATTAGCGACCCTAGTGGCCGACACAAACACCGGGCCCATCTAGGAGTGGCACTGCAGTGTCACGCAGGATGGCCCTTCCAAAAAACACTCCCCAAACAGCACATGACGCAAAGAAAAAAAGAGGCGCAATGAGGTAGCTGTGTGAGTAAGATTAGCGACCCTAGTGGCCGACACAAACACCGGGCCCATCTAGGAGTGGCACTGCAGTGTCACGCAGGATGGCCCTTCCAAAAAACACTCCCCAAACAGCACATGACGCAAAGAAAAAAAGAGGCGCAATGAGGTAGCTGACTGTGTGAGTAAGATAAGCGACCCTAGTGGCCGACACAAACACCGGGCCCATTTAGGAGTGGCACTGCAGTGTCACGCAGGATGTCCCTTCCAAAAAACCCTCCCCAAACAGCACATGACGCAAAGAAAAAGAAAAGAAAAAAGAGGTGCAAGATGGAATTGTCCTTGGGCCCTCCCACCCACCCTTATGTTGTATAAACAAAACAGGACATGCACACTTTAACCAACCCATCATTTCAGTGACAGGGTCTGCCACATGACTGTGACTGATATGACGGGTTGGTTTGGACCCCCCCCAAAAAAGAAGCAATTAATCTCTCCTTGCACAAACTGGCTCTACAGAGGCAAGATGTCCACCTCATCATCATCCTCCGATATATCACCGTGTACATCCCCCTCCTCACAGATTATCAATTCGTCCCCACTGGAATCCACCATCTCAGCTCCCTGTGTACTTTGTGGAGGCAATTGCTGCTGGTCAATGTCTCCGCGGAGGAATTGATTATAATTCATTTTAATGAACATCATCTTCTCCACATTTTCTGGATGTAACCTCGTACGCCGATTGCTGACAAGGTGAGCGGCGGCACTAAACACTCTTTCGGAGTACACACTTGTGGGAGGGCAACTTAGGTAGAATAAAGCCAGTTTGTGCAATGGCCTCCAAATTGCCTCTTTTTCCTGCCAGTATAAGTATGGACTGTGTGACGTGCCTACTTGGATGCGGTCACTCATATAATCCTCCACCATTCTTTCAATGGTGAGAGAATCATATGCAGTGACAGTAGACGACATGTCCGTAATCGTTGTCAGGTCCTTCAGTCCGGACCAGATGTCAGCATCAGCAGTCGCTCCAGACTGCCCTGCATCACCGCCAGCGGGTGGGCTCGGAATTCTGAGCCTTTTCCTCGCACCCCCAGTTGCGGGAGAATGTGAAGGAGGAGATGTTGACAGGTCGCGTTCCGCTTGACTTGACAATTTTCTCACCAGCAGGTCTTTCAACCCCAGCAGACTTGTGTCTGCCGGAAAGAGAGATCCAAGGTAGGCTTTAAATCTAGGATCGAGCACGGTGGCCAAAATGTAGTGCTCTGATTTCAACAGATTGACCACCCGTGAATCCTTGTTAAGCGAATTAAGGGCTCCATCCACAAGTCCCACATGCCTAGCGGAATCGCTCCGTGTTAGCTCCTCCTTCAATGTCTCCAGCTTCTTCTGCAAAAGCCTGATGAGGGGAATGACCTGACTCAGGCTGGCAGTGTCTGAACTGACTTCACGTGTGGCAAGTTCAAAGGGCAGCAGAACCTTGCACAACGTTGAAATCATTCTCCACTGCGCTTGAGACAGGTGCATTCCACCTCCTATATCGTGCTCAATTGTATAGGCTTGAATGGCCTTTTGCTGCTCCTCCAACCTCTGAAGCATATAGAGGGTTGAATTCCACCTCGTTACCACTTCTTGCTTCAGATGATGGCAGGGCAGGTTCAGTAGTTTTTGGTGGTGCTCCAGTCTTCTGTACGTGGTGCCTGTACGCCGAAAGTGTCCCGCAATTCTTCTGGCCACCGACAGCATCTCTTGCACGCCCCTGTCGTTTTTTAAATAATTCTGCACCACCAAATTCAAGGTATGTGCAAAACATGGGACGTGCTGGAATTTGCCCATATTTAATGCACACACAATATTGCTGGCGTTGTCCGATGCCACAAATCCACAGGAGAGTCCAATTGGGGTAAGCCATTCCGCGATAATCTTCCTCAGTTGCCGTAAGAGGTTTTCAGCTGTGTGCGTATTCTGGAAACCGGTGATACAAAGCGTAGCCTGCCTAGGAAAGAGTTGGCGTTTGCGAGATGCTGCTACTGGTGCCGCCGCTGCTGTTCTTGCGGCGGGAGTCCATACATCTACCCAGTGGGCTGTCACAGTCATATAGTCCTGACCCTGCCCTGCTCCACTTGTCCACATGTCCGTGGTTAAGTGGACATTGGGTACAGCTGCATTTTTTAGGACACTGGTGACTCTTTTTCTGAGGTCTGTGTAAATTTTCGGTATCGCCTGCCTAGAGAAATGGAACCTAGATGGTATTTGGTACCGGGGACACAGTACCTCCAACAAGTCTCTAGTTGGCTCTGCAGTAATGATGGATACCGGAACCACGGTTCTCACCACCCAGGATGCCAAGGCCTCAGTTATCCGCTTTGCAGTAGGATGACTGCTGTGATATTTCATCTTCCTCGCAAAGGACTGTTGGACAGTCAATTGCTTGGTGGAAGTAGTAAAAGTGGTCTTACGACTTCCCCTCTGGGATGACCATCGACTCCCAGCAGCAACAACAGCAGCGCCAGCAGCAGTAGGCGTTACACGCAAGGATGCATCGGAGGAATCCCAGGCAGGAGAGGAATCGTCAGAATTGCCAGTGACATGGCCTGCAGGACTATTGGCATTCCTGGGGAAGGAGGAAATTGACACTGAGGGAGTTGGTGGGGTGGTTTGCGTGAGCTTGGTTACAAGAGGAAGGGATTTACTGGTCAGTGGACTGCTTCCGCTGTCACCCAAAGTTTTTGAACTTGTCACTGACTTATTATGAATGCGCTGCAGGTGACGTATAAGGGAGGATGTTCCGAGGTGGTTAACGTCCTTACCCCTACTTATTACAGCTTGACAAAGGGAACACACGGCTTGACACCTGTTGTCCGCATTTCTGTTGAAATACCTCCACACCGAAGAGCTGATTTTTTTGGTATTTTCACCAGGCATGTCAACGGCCATATTCCTCCCACGGACAACAGGTGTCTCCCCGGGTGCCTGACTTAAACAAACCACCTCACCATCAGAATCCTCCTGGTCAATTTCCTCCCCAGCGCCAGCAACACCCATATCCTCCTCATCCTGGTGTACTTCAACACTGACATCTTCAATCTGACTATCAGGAACTGGACTGTGGGTGCTCCTTCCAGCACTTGCAGGGGGCGTGCAAATGGTGGAAGGCGCATGCTCTTCACGTCCAGTGTTGGGAAGGTCAGGCATCGCAACCGACACAATTGGACTCTCCTTGTGGATTTGGGATTTCGAAGAACGCACAGTTCTTTGCGGTGCTACTGCTTTTGCCAGCTTGAGTCTTTTCATTTTTCTAGCGAGAGGCTGAGTGCCTCCATCCTCATGTGAAGCTGAACCACTAGCCATGAACATAGGCCAGGGCCTCAGCCGTTCCTTGCCACTCCGTGTGGTAAATGGCATATTGGCAAGTTTACGCTTCTCCTCCGACAATTTTATTTTAGGTTTTGGAGTCCTTTTTTTACTGATATTTGGTGTTTTGGATTTGACATGCTCTGTACTATGACATTGGGCATCGGCCTTGGCAGACGACGTTGCTGGCATTTCATCGTCTCGGCCATGACTAGTGGCAGCAGCTTCAGCACGAGGTGGAAGTGGATCTTGATCTTTCCCTAATTTTGGAACCTCAACATTTTTGTTCTCCATATTTTAATAGGCAGAACTAAAAGGCACCTCAGGTAAACAATGGAGATGGATGGATACTAGTATACAATTATGGACGGACTGCCGAGTGCCGACACAGAGGTAGCTACAGCCGTGAACTACCGTACTGTACTGTGTCTGCTGCTAATATAGACTGGTTGATAAAGAGATGTAGTAGTATGTATGTATAAAGAAGAAAGAAAAAAAAACCACGGGTAGGTGGTATACAATTATGGACGGACTGCCGAGTGCCGACACAGAGGTAGCTACAGCCGTGAACTACCGTACTGTACTGTGTCTGCTGCTAATATAGACTGGTTGATAAAGAGATGTAGTAGTATGTATGTATAAAGAAGAAAGAAAAAAAAACCACGGGTAGGTGGTATACAATTATGGACGGACTGCCGAGTGCCGACACAGAGGTAGCTACAGCCATGAACTACCGTACTGTACTGTGTCTGCTGCTAATATAGACTGGTTGATAAAGAGATGTAGTAGTATGTATGTATAAAGAAGAAAGAAAAAAAAACCTTGGGTAGGTGGTATACAATTATGGACGGACTGCCGAGTGCCGACACAGAGGTAGCTACAGCCGTGAACTACCGTACTGTGTCTGCTGCTAATATAGACTGGTTGATAAAGAGATGTAGTAGTATGTATGTATAAAGAAGAAAGAAAAAAAAACCTTGGGTAGGTGGTATACAATTATGGACGGACTGCCGAGTGCCGACACAGAGGTAGCTACAGCCGTGAACTACCGTACTGTACTGTGTCTGCTGCTAATATAGACTGGTTGATAAAGAGATGTAGTAGTATGTATGTATAAAGAAGAAAGAAAAAAAAACCACGGGTAGGTGGTATACAATTATGGACGGACTGCCGAGTGCCGACACAGAGGTAGCTACAGCCGTGAACTACCGTACTGTACTGTGTCTGCTGCTAATATAGACTGGTTGATAAAGAGATGTAGTAGTATGTATGTATAAAGAAGAAAGAAAAAAAAAACACGGGTAGGTGGTATACAATTATGGACGGACTGCCGAGTGCCGACACAGAGGTAGCTACAGCCGTGAACTACCGTACTGTGTCTGCTGCTAATATAGACTGGTTGATAAAGAGATGTAGTAGTATGTATGTATAAAGAAGAAAGAAAAAAAAACCACGGGTAGGTGGTATACAATTATGGACGGACTGCTGAGTGCCGACACAGAGGTAGCTACAGCCGTGAACTACCGTACTGTGTCTGCTGCTAATATAGACTGGTTGATAAAGAGATGTAGTAGTATGTATGTATAAAGAAGAAAGAAAGAAAAACCACGGATAGGTGGTATACAATTATGGACGGACTGCCGAGTGCCGACACAGAGGTAGCTACAGCCGTGAACTACCGTACTGTACTGTGTCTGCTGCTAATATAGACTGGTTGATAAAGAGATGTAGTAGTATGTATGTATAAAGAAGAAAGAAAAAAAAACCACGGGTAGGTGGTATACAATTATGGACGGACTGCCGAGTGCCGACACAGAGGTAGCTACAGCCGTGAACTACCGTACTGTGTCTGCTGCTAATATAGACTGGTTGATAAAGAGATGTAGTAGTATGTATGTATAAAGAAGAAAGAAAAAAAAACCACGGGTAGGTGGTATACAATTATGGACGGACTGCCGAGTGCCGACACAGAGGTAGCTACAGCCGTGAACTACCGTACTGTACTGTGTCTGCTGCTAATATAGATTGGTTGATAAAGAGATGTAGTAGTATGTATGTATAAAGAAGAAAGAAAAAAAAACCACAGGTAGGTGGTATACAATTATGGACGGACTGCCGAGTGCCGACACAGAGGTAGCTACAGCCGTGAACTACCGTACTGTGTCTGCTGCTAATATAGACTGGTTGATAAAGAGATGTAGTAGTATGTATGTATAAAGAAGAAAGAAAAAAAAACCTCGGGTAGGTGGTATACAATTATGGATGGACTGCCGAGTGCCGACACAGAGGTAGCTACAGCCGTTAACTACCGTACTGTGTCTGCTGGGACTGGATGATAAATAATGATATAAAAAATATATATATATCACTACTGCAGCCGGACAGGTATATATTATATAATGACGGACCTGCTGGACACTGTCTGTCAGCAGAATGAGTTTTTTATAGAATAAAAAAAAAAACACCACACAAGTGAAGTCACACGACGAGTGTTTAACTTTTTCAGGCAATCACACAATATAGTATACTACTAACTATACTGGTGGTCAGTGTGGTCAGGTCACTGGTCAGTCACACTGGCAGTGGCACTCCTGCAGCAAAAGTGTGCACTGTTTAATTTTAATATAATATGTACTCCTGGCTCCTGCTATAACCTATAACTATTAACTGGCACTGCAGTGCTCCCCAGTCTCCCCCCACAATTATAAGCTGTGTGAGCTGAGCACAGTCAGATATATATACATAGATGATGCAGCACACTGGGCTGAGCAGTGCACACAGATATGGTATGTGACTGAGTCACTGTGTGTATCGTTTTTTTCAGGCAGAGAACGGATATATTAAATAAAACTGCACTGTCTGGTGGTCACTGTGGTCAGTCACTAGTAAACTCTGCACTCTCTACACTTCTACAGTACTCCTAAGCTCCAGTAAATCAGGTCAATCTCTCTCTCTCTCTCTCTCTCTCTCTCTCTTCTAATCTAAATGGAGAGGACGCCAGCCACGTCCTCTCCCTATCAATCTCAATGCACGTGTGAAAATGGCGGCGACGCGCGGCTCCTTATATAGAATCCGAGTCTCGCGAGAATCCGACAGCGTCATGATGACGTTCGGGCGCGCTCGGGTTAACCGAGCAAGGCGGGAAGATCCGAGTCGCTCGGACCCGTGAAAAAAAACATGAAGTTCGTGCGGGTTCGGATTCAGAGAAACCGAACCCGCTCATCTCTAGTGTCAACTGACCGTTTTCTGGGAGTGTTTGGAAAAACGTAGGCGTGTCCAGGCGTTTGCAGGGCGGGTGTCTGACGTCAATTCCGGACAAGAACAGGATGAAGTGATCGCAGCGGCTGAGTCAGTTCTGAGCAGGCCCGGCGCTACCCGCTCAGCGAAGGGATGCAGTGCAGGGAGGCGCTGGGACGGATAGGCGCTTCCCCTGCTCTGCATCCCTTCCCTGCTGCGCCGTCCTGTCCCCCCTCCTGCTGCTGCTGCTGCCAGTGCTGTGTCTGTCACTGTACGACAGGCACTGGCAGCGGGCACCTGCAGCATGAAAAGCCTCCTCCCTCCCCTCACCTGTGCTGTGTGACAGCGCCGAGTACGGGACAGAAGGGGGCGGAGCTACACGGGACGGAAGGGGCGTGGCTAAACGGGTCAGAAGGGGGCGGGGCTACATGGACCAGGCTGCTGTACAGAGGGAGACTGGCTTAGGTAAGTGGAGGGTGAGAGAGAAGTGTGTGTATATGGTGGGTGTGTATGTGTGTGTATATATGTGTGAATTGTGTGTGTGTGTGTGTGTGAGGTATGTCTGTGCGCGCGCTTTATGGACGCTACTACTGGGGGAGGCATTACATGTAAGAACGCTACTACTACTGGGGGAGGCATTACGTATAAGAACGCTACTACTACTGGGGGGGCATTACGTATAAGGACGCTACTACTACTGGGGGGGCATTACATATAAGGACGCTACTACTACTGTGGGGGGGCATTGCGTATAAGGACGCTACTACTATAGGGGTGCACTACATATAAGGACGCTACTACTACTGGGGGGGGCATTACGTATAAGGACGCTACTACTACTGGGGGGGCATTACGTATAAGGACACTATTACTACAGGGGGGGTATTACGTGTAGCAACGCTACTACTGGGTGGGCCATTACGTGTAAGGACGCTACTACTACTGGGGGGGCATTACGTATAAGGACGCTATTACTACAGGGGGGCATTACGTGTAGCAACGCTACTACTGGGTGGGCCATTACGTGTAAGGACGCTACTACTACTGGGGCTGGGGGCATTACGTATAAGGACGATACTACTACTGGGGTGCACTACGTATAAGGACGCTACTACTACTGGGGGGACATTACGTATAAGGACGCTACTACTACTGGGGGTGCACTACGTATAAGGACGCTACCACTACTGGGGGGGCATTACGTATAAGGACGCTACTACTTCTAGGGGGGAATTACGTATAAGGACGCTACTACTACTGGGGGGGCATTACGTATAAGGACGCTTCTACTACTGGGGGGGCATTACGTATAAGGACGCTACTACTTCTAGGGGGGAATTACGTATAAGGACGCTTCTACTACTGGGGGTGGACTACGTATAAGGACGCTACTACTACTGGGGGGTATTACGTATAAGGACGTGTCTACTACTGGGGGTGCACTACGTATAAGGACACTACTACTACGGGGGGGCATTATGTATAAGGATGCTACTACTACTGGGGGGGATTATGTGTGAGGACACTACTACTACGGGGGGCATTATGTATAAGGATGCTACTACTACTGGGGGGGATTATGTGTAAGGACGCTACTACTACTGGGGGGGGCATTATGTTTAAGGACACTACTACTGCTGGGGGGCATTATGTATAAGGATGTTACTACTACTGGGGTGCATTACATATAAGGACGCTACTACTACGGGTGGGGCATTACGTATAAGATGAATAAGATTGTGCTGCATTGTGGCGTAATTTTAAATGGGGGTACTACTGTGTGGCCATGCCCCTTACTTGTGAGACCACACCCCTTTTCCCGGCGCGCACCAAAGGAATATGGGAGGGCGCAAATTTATAGTTTGCAGGGGGGCGCCGAACACCCTAGCACCGGCCCTGGTTCTGAGCTACTCAGAAACTGCACAAAACATATTTGTACCGCTCGGCTGCACATGCGATCGCACACTTGCAAAGAGAAAATACACTCCCCCATAGGCGGCGACTATCTGATCGCAGCGCTGCAAAAAATAGCTAGCGAGCGATCAACTCGGAATGACCCTCCATATCTTCAGAAGGCTATAAATACATTCGAGAGTGTACAAAGAAGGGCAACTAAAATGGTGCATGGCCTACATCACAAAACTTACCCAGAAAGACAAAAAAAATCTCAATATGTATAGTTTGGAGCAGAGAAGGGAAAGGGGGGACATGATAGAAACTTTCACCAATGGTTTTTATCAAGGTACAGGAAGGCAATATTTTTCGAAGGAAGAGAAGTATTAGAACACGAGGGCATACATTGAGACTGGAGGGGGGAGGTTCAGGGAAAATTTGAGGAAAAATTACTTCACAGAAAGAGTAGTGGACAAGTGGAATAGCCTCCCATCAGAGGTGGTAGAGGCTGAGACAGTAGAGCAATGTAAACATGCATGGGATAGACATAAGGATATCCTTACAAAGAACTAAGGATCAAATAGGGTTTGAGGCAACAATATGGTTTAAAAAGGGGCAGCCTAGATGGACCAAGTGGTTGTTATCTGCCGTCAAATTCTATGTTTCTATGTAACACCGCGGGGGTCCCTGTGATAATAACTTTGTTTTGATACAGCGTAATCACAGGTTCCCTGCATCCTGCCCGCTGGCAGAGAACGCTGTGCTGGGATCCGGTCAGTGTGATCCACTATGTGTGCCCGATGGATGCACAGGCTGATACAGTGTACCAAAAATGTGTACTTGCCTACACCCAGGGACCGGTGAGCGGTGATCCGGGAGGACTGCCGGTCATCGGATCTCTGTGCAGTAAAGTGATACTGCAGTAAAGTGATACTGCGTTGTGTCAGCTCACTTTACAGCACCGGGGGTCACAGCAGGAACAAAGGATCCGATGATTGATACAATTACATACATGCAATGTATTCAATTTTCGCAGTGTGGATTGGGATGAATTTATCCCATTTCATCCACATCTAGGATACAGATTTGGAAAAATATGCCCCTAAAACTTTAGTTCGGCACATGCCAGACAGCCGACGGCTGTCTTTAGCTAGCGATTGCCTCTGCCTGATTGACAGGCAGAGGCGGTCGCCGAGAGGGGGGGGGGGGGGCAGGACGGCGGCGTTAATCCCGCCGTTTAAGGGGCGCGTCCGGCCAATGCAGGTGTGTCCGGACTGTGCCGGGCCGCGGCGGCTGCGTGATGTCATATGCAGCCGCTGCGACCCGGGCAGCGATGAGTAGCTCCCAGGCCAGCGCGCAGGAGCTGCGCTAGCCGGGAGCTACTCATGAGATACAAAAGCATCGCCGCTGTGCAATGCTTTTGTACTTGTGCGACGGGGCAGGCACGGACATGCGGGGCGGACTAGCCCTGTGCTGGGCGTCCCCCCGTATGTCAGTGTGCCTGATCATAGCTGTGCTAAATTTGATCAACTCTGAATCATCCCCCAATATACAAAGCCTTGCAGTTTCTCTGGGAACATTACGTCTATAGACCATTTGCCTCACAGTGACCCATCCTCTAATGGCTGTTGGGGGCTCTTTAGATGAGCACATTCCTCTCCTCTATCTTTCTCTGGAGCTAATCAACCATTAGGCTCCTACCCTAGTTCTTATGCGGGCCGTACATCTACCTGGCAACTCCCCAATGGTGATCTGTTCCGTCAACTCAGAAATCCGTGATTTGTCCGGGCATCAGTAAAATCCTACATGTTGAAAATCCCAGCCTTGATGATTCCGATCATTCTAGGTTCTGAATCAGCTAATCGATTATTCTCAACATGTTCGATTATTCCGATCCCCAGAGACAGGCATCGGCAGAATGGGTAATTGTCTCAATTAATTGCAGATGTATGGACCCCATATCTGACGGTCACTCTCTCTCTCGCTCTCTCTCCTGGGCTGGATGAACATCATGGCATTCGTTATAGTTCTTCCTCGCCGGTGTAACATGGGAGCTTCCTCCTGCCCCTCTCCCCAGCTCTGATATCACTCTGAACCGTCACTTACTGGTCATCTCAGCTCTAGCTTTTCCCAACTGTAACAGGTTGACCACAGCCCCTTGCTGAGGCTCATTCTCCCATGTCACCAATGGGTGCGACCAACCATACACCCAGTCCAAAGGGGGTGCTGCACACGTATATGTACAGGGTTCATCATGTAATTATATTACTGTTTATACTATAACAGTAAGAGCTGCTCAGAGCATCATTAGACAGCTAGAGACACTTAATGGTGGCCACGCCCTCTCATTCTGATGTCATAGCTGTTGACATGTAGTTAAATGGTTAAACGCTAGAAGCTGTCTATTAACTTAGCGTTATTGTGCATGACTCATCAGCCTCAATAACATCATGCGTCTGAGTTACCAGACTTAAAGGTCAGGCTGATTAGACTGCAGGCACGCATTGTTTACTTGGCTCTATAATAGGGTCTGCATGTACCCAAGCCTGTGATTGTGTTTTTGGAGCGTCACAGTGCTGTATGACTGTACAGTACTTAGCCAAAGAGAGAGTGATAGTTTATCATAGTGACTGCTGTTTATCTTCTATCACCTGTTCCTATTATCTTCCATTAAACTTACTCTGGTTTGGAATGAACCTATGGACTAAGCTCCTTGCATCACATGTTTAGGGGAGGGGCAAGCACCCTGCTAACAAACATGTCTCTTTATCGTACCCTGTTACATGACTTTGTATTATCCCAATCTGATACATTTTTGTTATCACGCTCAACATACTAATGATCATGTTATTCTACAGTGACATGGCCGTTGATTGACAGGCCATTCTGGGACTTGCAGTTACTCAACAGCTGGAGTGTGATATTGTCTAAACCTGCTACAGAAATGGATGTTATTATGAAATATAAACGCTTGGCAGGTGTGACGCTGCATTAACTTAGCGTAATTACACTCTCGCAAAGTGTGTTGTACGATTTACACGCCCGTCTCATGGCGCCACACAATGCAATATTGCTAATGAAGGAAGCTGTAAATTCACTGAGACTCAGGCAATAAAGAACGAGGTATCATTCCCAGTACTAGACTATCCCAGAAAAGTAATCCTCTTAGTGACAAATTGCAAAAGCATCTGCGGTTTATATATGATTTCTTATTTTATGCATATGTGTCTAGTTATTTTAATTTTTTTTGCACTGAGATATTACACAGCTCTGTACACCGAGGGGTTAATGACATAACACAAATTATATACAAGGACAGGGAACAGAAGGCAGATGGCCCTGCCCCAGTGAGCTCGCAATCTAATAATGTACATTAGGTAGTAGAGTAAAAAGTGTATATGCTGGGGGTATTGTTAGGTGTCTTTAGGCATCAGGATTAGCAGGTGACCGGCATTTACATGTAGCTACCGCCGGTGCGGCACATCTATGGGACGGAACTGGGCTCTATGTCGCCATGTGTTGGCCACGCCCCCTAAACTCATGGGGGGATATTCAATTGTTTGAAAAGTCGGTTGGGTGTCTGTTTTTTTCCTGTCTATTACATAGGAAAAAACAAACACCCAACTGACTTTTCAAACAATTGAATACCGCCCATGATGTCACACCTAGGTGGCGGGCCAGCCGGCTCTATGAAAGACTGTGTAGGGCATATAATGTGACCGAGCAGCATAAACTCACCATCTGGGCTTGCAGCGCGCCTCTTAATGCATCACCTTGGCGTGGAGGGGGTTAATGTTTTTTTTTGTGGGAGGAACGTAGGGAAAACGTTCTGGATCATCTTGAGTGGCTGGATTGTGAATAGGGGCTGGTCTGTCATACATATAGTCTGCAGACCTAGGACATCCTGCCTCTTTCCAGTTTTCTCGTGGACTGCTAAGTACAACTGATTTACCTAATAACAGTTTCATTTTCCATATTTCCTTTCATTTCACTTTCTGGCTCTTTCCCTATTCTTCCTTCTTGACCCCTGTTATCTCTTATTCCTGTCCTACCTTCCTCTGATCCTTCTTGAAGTGTCTGTGTATTATGATGGCCGCCAGACCCAGACGCAGCGCGGGCCTCCCCGCTCGGCTCATAGACTCCTCTGAGGTCCGGCCGGGCCGGGGCAGGCCTGCTGCGGCTGCGGTGCAGGAGACACTGGGTGGGCGCGGCCGGGGCTCGCCCGCCTGGCCGTGCTCCCTTACGTCCGCGCTCTCCATCCCCGCCACTGGCTGGAGCTGAGGATGCTCAAGGAAGCTCCACAGGCTGCAGGATCGGCGGGTCTGCTGCAGTGCAGTGCTGCCAGGCCGTTCCACCCTGCAAACCACATGCAGGTGCCGTAGGGCAGCGATGGTGCCGGCCCCAGGGCGATGGGACTGCTTGCACACCCCTAGTTACAGCCCTGGCATGGCGGGAATGAGGAGACACAGCAGAAGGCAGAGAAACAAAACATGGACCAATCACTATAGAAATTTCTGGTGCATGGGTGCATTGCCAAACATCCAGAGCCTAATTCAGAGGTGGAGGCTGCTCGTCTGCACTATTACCAGCTGCCTGAGTCACGGGGGCGATAATATGTAAATGAAGCCTTCCGACTGTGCACTAGCATGCGCCGGAATGTGACCCCCCACTTTCTGCACCCCTGAATGCTCTAACACCGCTGGTGGTTCTAGACAGTCCTCCATCGACACTTGCACCTGCAGTGTCTTTGTCTGAACGAGGCATGCAGCCAGTGTCGGCAGGGCAAGAGTGCCGGCGGTGTCTTCAGTGCGGGTGTGTGGGCGGTATCAACAGTTCAGGGGGTGCCGGTGGTGTCCTCAGTGCGGGGGTGCCGGGGGTGTCGGCAGTGCAGGGGTGCCGGTGGTGTCCTCAGTGCGTGGGTGCCAGTGGTTTTGGCAGTCTGGGGGTGTCGGCAGTGTCCTCAGTGCGGGAGGTGCTGGCGGTATCGGCAGTACGAGAGTGCCAGTGGTGTCAGCAGTGCAGGCGTCAGTGTCCTCAGTGTAGTGGGCGCCGCCATCTTCCGTGCATCTGCCCCATTGAAGTCTATGGGGAAGCGCTTATTGGCTGAGAGCTGTGACAAACGGCTCTCTCAGCCAATCAGCAGTCAGCCCATTGATTTCAATGGGACTTTTGAAGTTGGCGTCTGATGCAAAACCGCGAGATCCGACAGTGGGATCTCAAGGCTTTGCCCCGGATAGGGTTCCGGGGCACACAGGGAGATCCGAGCTGCGGCTCGGATCGCCTCGGATCCCTGAAGTTTGGGCGGATTCGCATTTCTTAAAATCTGAGTCACTCATCTCTAATTATAAGATTAGGACAGTTCCCCTAAGTTTAGTGTGGGACAGGTCGGAGACGAAGCTTGACGCAATGAATGCGATGAGATTAGTTTGTATGAAGAGAGTACACAGGAAAAGTCTCAAGTAGTGATCTTAAAATGAGAGTACCACCGCTTTTTAGCAGGGAACAATATTCTAAATAGATTTTAAATCAAATTTGCATTGTTATTTTGTGATGCTAGAAGCGACAACGCATTATGTTATTATTCCTCATGTCCAGACTATTTTTTGAGCGATTCCAGTGAGGGGAAACAAGGTTTTGGCTACTGTCACTCTTGTCACCTGCTTGTTTGGGCATCCAATGTCCATCCCTGCTCTGCAGTAGCGCATAGAGGGGGTCATTCCGAGTTGTTCGCTCGTTGCCGATTTTCGCAACGGAGCGATTGAGGCAAAAATGCGCATGGTACGCAGTGCGCATGCGCCTTGTATTTTAGCACAAAACTTAGTAGATCTACTCACGTCCGAACTAAGAATTTTCATCGTTGAAGTGATCGTAGTGTGATTGACAGGAAGTGGGTATTTATGGGCGGAAACTGACCATTTTCTGGGAGTGTGCGGAAAAACGTAGGCGTGCCAGGATAAAACGCGGGAGTGTCTGGAGAAACGGGGGAGTGGCTGGCCGAACGCAGGGCGTGTTTGTGACGTCAAACCAGGAACGAAACGGGCTGAGCTGATCGCAGTGTAGGAGTAAGTCTCGAGCTACTCAGAAACTGCTAAGAATTTTCTATTCGCAATTCTGCTAATCTTTCATTCGCAGTTCTGCTAAGCTAAGATACACTCCCAGAGGGCGGCGGCCTAGCATGTGCAATGCTGCTAAAATCTGCTAGCGAGCGAACAACTCGGAATGACCTCCAGACTGCGAAGAGAAGCACAGGGAGGTGGCAGGGTTCTGGAACAGTACTTTATATTGATGGAATCCGGTCAGGATTCCAACGGTCAAGGAGGATGGGGATTGGGTTTAGGCTGCGGGGGGGAGGATTAGGGTTAGGATGCGCAAAGGGCGTGTCGGTTTAGACTGCTGGACGATGGGTTAGGTTCAGGCACCTATGGGGAGGGTTAGGGTTAGGCTGCATGGGGGTGGGATTATGCTTAGGCTGCGGGAAGGGGGGGGGGGGGTTAGGTTTAGGCACCACCGGGAAGGGTTAGCGTTAGGCTGCGGGTGATGAGGGTTAGGGCTAGGCTGCAGTAAGGGAGGGTTAGGGAGTTAGGGTGAAAAGGTTAGCATACTTATTTGACTCCTGTCGGGATTCTTGACCGCCGGCATCCCAAACGCCAGAATTTTAGCCCCAACACCTATTGATAATCAGAAAAGTGTGGCAAGAAATTACATGGGGGCACATGCTAACTTCCTGAATCTGCTAATGGGCCTGCTTTCAGGTACTGTCCACTGTCCCACCGGCGAGCCTCAATGTCCCACAGGGAGAAAGGTTGAGCAAGCGCACAAAATATAGACGACCCTGTGAAATCCAGCGGTCGAAACTGTCAAAGACAAAGAGGTCGATTTACTCAAGCTTCTAAAACAGATAAGTGATGACGTTGCCCTTAGCAACCAATTAGATTTTGTTTAGCATTTTCTAGAATGCAATAGAGAAATAATAGCTAGAATCTGGTTAGTTGCTAGGGGCAACACCACCACCACTGTAGTAAATCTTCCCCAAAATGGCCTTAATTGGAGGTCCTTAGTAAATTTACCCCTTGTTGTTCAAGTGTCACATTCAAATTTGTCTCCAATGCTGAAGCCATAGTGGCTGAGTTCTTCACATAGGTCTCAGTGTTTTGTGGTCTTCAGAAAAATGGCTGCTGCTTTTATGACCCAGTAATGATGTCCTGGCAAAACTTTATTCCCCTCAGCTAATATTAACAAAGAGTTTTAATATGCCCCAGACAGGACCTCTACTGCATGCTGGGTGCTATTCTCAGTCTCTGCTATGTGTCTGGGTGTCCCAGTTATATTTACGGGAGAGGCGGGTGACGGAGTCATTATTTTGTATGACTTTTTTACACTATGTAGTACTATGCAAAGTATTAACATTCTCAGCCGGTTATGATTGAAACCATTGCATTAAACCTGTGGTACGCTATCATGGAGGGAATGGGTTTGTTTAGTCGACCCTATTTAGGTCAACACTCATTAGGTCGACCACTATTGGTCGACAGGCAGTTGGGCGACACAAGAAAAAGGTCGGCATGAGGTGTGTTTTTTTAAATAGTTTTTTTTTTGTGTCGTTTTCTCCGTAAAGTGACCGGGAACCCTAATTAGTGCATCACACTCCCGCACCGCACACCCCAGCACCGCCCCCCAGCTGAGCCGACCTGGCTGCTCTTTCACGGGCAACACCACCCGCCCCACGCTCTAAAGCAAGTGACTCCATATACAGGTGGGGGAACGAATGCGCCTTGGGAGTTTTCTGGACTTTCCATGCATGTGCAGTAGCAGATAATCACTCAACCGTGCTGAGGCAAGAGACTGATGTCAGCAGTGATGTCATTCGTTCCTAGTGAATTGATTGGTTGCCTTCTCATGGCTATTGAATCATCCCCCAAGTAATGGCTGAATATTGACAAAATGACTGGAATATTTAATACCACCCACCAGAAAATACTTCTGAGCACAAACTCATCTTTATTAGCACCCAGAAGAAAAATATCTCCTTCATTTTAGTACATACTACAAAATAGATAAAGCAGCCTGTAGCACAGAATATGCCATAACTCTGTTGCCCCGGCAGCCACCTGGCGGCCATGTTTACTCACCTGCTACAGCTGCAATTTTTGGCATTTTAGTCACAGTTACTGTTTCTTGCCTTTGTTTTATGACCCAAACAATAAATTTAGTATAGCACTGCTTTATAACAGCATCTTGGACCACAGCCGAGTCAGCTTTTAAATAAATAGGTTTTTCTCTTTGGTAATAGATATTTCGCGGCTCGGGACTTGCAGCAACGTTATATAATATCAAACCGCAACAATTCTGAGTAGAAATCAAAATTCTGAACATGTTCTAACTTCTTTTATGTCCTTATAGAGAAAAAATATATAATTGCCAGTGACAGCGGACAGGGCCACCATGGGGGGACATATTGATTAAATACGAAGACAGACTGTCGCAGACCGACTGTTCCACAGCAGATATACATTGTGGTGGATATATATATTATATATATATATATATATATATATATATATAGAATTCCCAGGATTAAGATGGCACTCAGAGACTTAGATATATGAATGCAAAAAGAAGCTGTATTTGAGATTCAACGTTTCGGGGTGCAACCCCCTTTCTCAAGAATACAAACAGCACAACACAGTGCTGTTTGTATTCTTGAGAAAGGGGGTTGCACCCCGAAACATTGAATCTCAAATACAGCTTCTTTTTGCATTCATATATCTAAGTCTCTGAGTGCCATCTTAATCCTGGGAATTCTGTGTTATTGAACTGGATGGAGCACCTGAGCCCGGTGTATTTGGAGTACCCGAGTGCCGGCTGATTGTGGAGCATATATATATATATATATATATATATATATACATATATTAGAATTGTTTCTTTAGGGGGCGCCTAGTAGTAATAATAATAATAATAATAATAATAAAATTCTGGGTGTCAGGGCTCTTTGGATTTAGATTAACCGTGCAAACACTTTTTTCCTTTTTAAGAAGCTGTTTAGTGAGTAGTGAGTACGACCACATATGATGCTCTTGCAATATACATAGATTTATTAAAATGCTTTCTTAAAATGCTTCATAAAAATATTTCATCAAAACAATGAAACCTTATACCAAGACCAATATTGTACAAATCATTTGGTAGACATCTTTCATTTGTGACTCCAGAGAATAAATCATCCAACGCGTTTTGTCATCTATGACTTCATCAGGGATGTCACAATACAGAATATTAATGTAGTAGTATTCTCTACTGATTCTGTAGTCTTATTGGTTAGCGTTTATTCAAATTGGTGTCAGTAGCATAACTGAAACATGAGCAAGACAGATCAGAGGAAAAGGAATCTCCACTAGAGGTATTAGAGGAGCAGTGTGATTAATTGGGCTCCAGAAGAGCAATTTAAATTCTTTGGATCCAGTCGGGATCACTGATCCTTATAATCAGTCTGTGAAAAAGATTTGTCTCTGAGGGAACCCCTTTGGAGTAGAATTGTAATCCATTATTGGATAAGAGATAAAAAAAAATGATATACCTCCAAGTACCAGACAAAGGCTTTGTTTTGCTACTGACACCAATTTGAATAAAAGCTAACCAATAAGACTACAGAATCAGTAGAGAATACTACTACATTAATATTCTGTATTGTGACACCCCTGATGAAGTCATAGATGACGAAACGCATTGGATGATTTCTCTGGAGTCACAAAAGAAAGATGTCTACCAAACATTTGTTGAAAAACTGATTTGTACAATATTGGTCTTGGTATAAGGTTTCATTTTTTGATGAAATATATTTATGAAGCATTTTAAGGAAGCATTTTAATAAATATATGTGTATTGCAAGAGCATCATATGTGGTTGTACTCACTAAACAGCTTGTTAAAAAGGAAAAAAGTGTTTGCACGGTTAATCTAAATCCAAAGGGCACTGACACTGACAATTTTATTATTATTATTATTATTATTATTATTATTATTATTATTACAGGTTGAGTATCCCATATCCAAATATTCCGAAATACGGAATATTCCGAAATACGGACTTTTTTGAGTGAGAGTGAGATAGTGAAACCTTTGATTTTTGATGGCTCAATGTACACAAACTATGTTTAATACACAAAGTTATTAAAAATATTGTATTAAATGACCTTCAGGCTGTGTGTATAAGGTGTATATGAAACATAAATGAATTGTGTGAATGTACACACACTTTGTTTAATGCACAAAGTTATAAAAAACATTGGCTAAAATGACCTTCAGGCTGTGTGTATAAGGTGTATATGAAACATAAATGCATTCTGTGCTTAGATTTAGGTCCCATCACCATGATATCTCATTATGGTATGCAATTATTCCAAAATACGGAAAAATCCGATATCCAAAATACCTCTGGTCCCAAGCATTTTGGATAAGGGAGACTCAACCTGTATTACTAATAGGCGCCCCCTAAAGAAACAATTCTAGTATCTAATTAAGAGGTCCATTCAGGTAGAGGACCAACCTATGGGGATGCTGCCGTCTATTTATAAGCCTTTAAGATTATTAAAAATTATGTAAATATCATCTGGCTATAGAAATATTTACTATATAAATCCATGAATAAAGTTTGGAAGCGCAGTATTAGTTATTAAATATCCCTTTTAGCGCTAACACTTCAAAGTGTTTAAAATTCATGATGTAGACAATTAGATAAGACAGCAACGATGGAGTAAAAGTTAAATCGTGATGCATTCAGCAACCCGCCGGTTTGGGATGCTGGTGGTCATGTGACCGACGCCGGAATTCTGACACCACTCAGGAGACCGGTGCCAGATAACTGACAGCCAACATCCCAAAAGTGAGAATCGGGGTTAAAAGTTAGGGTTAGAAGGCACAGGGGGGAGGGGGCGGGGGGGGGGGGGGGGTTAGTATTAGGCACTAGAGGCGCTGGTTAGCCATAGCCGCCAACCCTCGAGCGTTAGCCGTAGCCAACACCCCTCAGGGGTTAGCCACAGACGCCCCCCCCTCCCCCCTGACGGTTAGGGTAGAGGGCAGGGGAAGGGGTTTGTGTATCAAAATGCGGCGATAGGAATTATTATTATTTTTTAAATAAAATCCCTGGCTGACGCAATCGAGAAAATACCACTGATACTTACCTGGGGCGGTAATTATTAGCCGGTCTCTGCTGCTATGCGTCAGCCGTTTAGTCCCTCGCATGTGCGCTGTTGGCCTGAAATCTCATATTTGCGCTTTAAATTCTATTAAAAAAAAATGTAAAAAATAAAAAAAAATTGTCAAAAAAATAGTGAAATTATCAGAAAAGTGAAGTATTTAAAAAACCCATTCCATATAAAAAGAAAAAACACGCTTGATTCAATAATAAAGCATTTTGTTAATGATTTTCTACCTTTATATCGATTCATAAAGAGATGAGAACTACTGTGTTCAGGGTACAGGGAGTGATATTCCAAAACCAGTTTATGCAGAAACTCACATATTGTAAAGTAGGGACATGAGTATTTCTCGTTATCCCTCCTAATCATATACTGGATATTGGTGGTCATTCCGAGTTGTTCGCTCGCCAGCAGTTTGTTGCAGCCGTGCAAACGCTATGCCGCCTCCCACTGGGAGTGTATTTTAGCTTAGCAGAAGTGCGAACGAAAGTACTCAGCGCTTGCGATGACTTCAGACTGTTCAGTTCCTGTTTTGACGTCACAAACACGCCCTGCGTTCGGCCAACCACGCCTGCGTTTTTCCTGGCACGCCTGCGTTTTTCCTGGCACGCCCGGAAAACGGTCGGTTGACACCCAGAAACGCTCTCTTCCTGTCAATCACTCTGCGGCCAGCAGTGCGACTGAAAAGCTTCGCTAGACCCTGTGTGAAACTACATCGTTCTTTCTAATAGTACGACACGAGTGCGCATTACGCCGCATACGCATGCGCAGAAGTGCCTTTTTTTGCCTCATCACTGCACAGCGAACGAATGCACCTAGCGATCAACGCGGAATGACCCCCGTTATACAGCCAGCGAGCAGGAGAAAACCTGCCAGAACAGGCTGGAGGCACTGGGTCGTTTAAATGGCGAGTGACTTGCCCCCAGCGCGTCCGGGTCAGCTTCCAAGACAGATAATCTGTCCGGTAAAAGCCGCCTTGGGAGCTGGCCCTTACTGCTCACATGTTTATACTCAATACAATAATCAATAATTTATAAAGTAATATATGTGTGATCCATCTCTTCCAGCAGAACGTAAAAGGTTTCTTCCGTCTGTTATTTTAATGTTTTATATGAAAGCTTCATAGGGCCACACCGGCCAAATCCTGGCAGATTTCCCGATCATTTGACCATAGGGGGCACTGTGACTGCTATTTAATCTTGTCTAGTGAGATCATATGCGTTATTGTTTGGTAAAATGCTGGTATATACGTAAAGGCTGGTATGAAGAGTAATGCATTAATGACCTTTTAGAGAAATACGTACTGTACAGTATATCCCTGTATGCTGTATGTGGCAGCGCACTAATTAGCATGGTGTGGAGTTTGTATGTACTCCCCATGTTTGCCTGAGTTTATTACTCACAGTCCAAAACATAAATTAAACGTTCTCTGTACAGAGCTGCGTAATATGTTGGCGCTACACGAATAAAGGATAGTAGTGTATTAATAGGATTGTGGGCCGGAGCCGTATAGCGTCTGTCTCGGAGCGTGTGATAGGGTTAAAGGGATGGGTGGCAGAGGGGATACAAACACGAGCACGCGTAAGGTGACGTTACCACGTAGCCTGGCGGGTGAGGCCAGAAGGGAGGCCAGAGAGGTAAACCACCAGGAGGGTGATGAATGATGAAGGCTGGTGAAATGGGAAGGTGACAGCCAGAGGAAATGTGAAAAACATGTTGTGAATATGAGACGGGCGCTGCGGGGATGAAAGCCGGAGAAAATCGAGAGGCCCAAGAATATGAGATGAGAAAAAAAAGTGCAGATATGGGATTTCAGTCTGGGAGCGCAGGAGGCGTGTAAGTGAAACGGAGGCCGAGGTGAGGGGGGGAGGCTGCTGGATAGATCAAGATAGGTTGGGGGAGGAAGATGAGAGAGCAAAATCAGCCTTCACATCCTTTTGGGAAGAGGTCGTCATAGCAACAGAGAGAGATAGAGCATCTCCACCGGGAACCTGTTACCATGGCAGCTTGCTTCCGAAAGTGAGCGAGAGAGGCTGGGAGTGAGCAGGGATAAAGATGGGGACGCCTGTACAGGGGCATAGAAAGTCAGGGAGACGTGTGGCACCATTGCGCCCACCTATATCCGGTGAGGCCGAGGGCTGGCTCCACGCCGCAGCTCGCATACCATCACCGGTGACCATGAAGAGGTCAGGCCCACGTGTCCCAGGTCTCTCTGTCTGTTATCACCCAGCCTCCATCTATGACCGTTTTGTTCCCAATTGTAAAGCGCGACGGCCTATGCTGGCGCTATATACATATATGTTCAATAAATGGCTTTTAACGCTCCGAGTGCCTAATGTTAACTGGCAAAACCTGACTACTAACTAATGCAACAGAATTAGGGGGAGATGTACCAAGCATTGGAGAGATCAGCTTCTGTCATTTGCTTAGCACACTTTAACAAATGACAGGTCGAAGCTTTGTGGTTGCTAGGAGCAACTTCACTTTATCCCTCTTAAAAGGGGAAGATTTACTAAAGCTTATAAAACAGACGTGCTCTGGTTTCGCCCATAGCAACCAAACAGATTTTCTGGAATGTAACAGAGAAAATGATAGATAGACTCCGGTTGCTACGGGCAACACCCACTTTTTCATTTTTAAAAACTTTACTAAAGCCACCCCCAAGCTTTAAGGCACAAAAACAATGGCGTGGAGGTACGAGCAAATTGTCCATAGGGCTTTATATCCCGGGACCAGGATTTTTATTATGGTAGGGAAAAGAGAAAACCCGGGTAACGCCACAGCTCCAGGTATTGGGCCTAACTCAGACCTGAAACAGCACAGCTGGCGATTAGCGAATGACTGCGCATGTGTATGCACCGTAATGCACAGGCGCAAGCCCAAACAGCGGCAGAATGGCGCAGAATTTAGATTGCACGGCGTACGCAAGGCGACTGACAGGGAGCGGACTTTTGGCAGAGTTTTCAGGGAGGGTGTGTGATGTCAGCTCCGCCCCCCGATCAGCCTGTGTGTATCACACTGGAGGAGTAATTCCTGGGCTGCGCACACACTGCTCAGACTGGGGAAATCAATCCATGGTGAGGGAGTTGTGAACGGATTTGCAGATGTCCGCTGAGTGGCGAAGTTTTTGCACGGCGTACGCATGCATTCGCACACAGGGCCGGTTCTACACCTTGTGGCGCCCAGTGCGAAAGTTTCCACTGGCGTCCCCCCCTGGCAAAACAGTTAGTGCACGCCGGAGGCGCGTGGCAAAAAATAGGGGCGTGGCTTTATGGGGGAGGGGTGTGGCCACAGTTATGCCCCCAGATTTGCCCCCCAGTTGATTTGCCCCCAGTAGCTGTGCCCCCTGTAGCTGTGCCCCCTGTAGCTGTGCCCCCTGTAGCTATGCCCCCAGTAGTTGTGCCCCGTCGCTGTGCCCCCAGTAGTCGTGCCCTCTGTTGGTGTGCCCCCTGTTGCTTTGCCCCCAGTAGTTGTGTCCCCTGTCACTGTGCCCCCAGTAGTTGTGCCCTCTGCTGCTGTGCCCCCCCTTGCTGTGCCCACAGTAGTTGTGCCCCCTGTCGCTGTCAAACACACACAAAAATAAAAAAACAATACTTACCACTGCCCCGCTCCTGCTTCCCGACCGCTGCTGCTGCTCCGTCTGGCCTCCCGCGGCTCCTCTCTATGGGAGAGACGTCATGACGTCTCTCCCATAGTAGCGCCGCACAGACACTAGAGGTCAATAATGACCTCTAGTGTCTGTCACTGGAGCCGGCTGCAGCGGACGCCAACACAGCCCACGGCGTCTGCTGCTGCCGGGGAGTGGGGTGCGGGTAGGCGGCGGTGCCTGCGGGGTGACTGCGGCCGCTCCCTCCAGGCCGCAGCGCCCCGGGCTCAGGCACTGCTGGCCCGCAACAAGAACCGCTCCTGTTCGCACACTTGCACAGGGCGGGTTTTCACTCTCCCTGGGCGGCGACTATCTGATTGCTGACCACTGTAAATTTGCAGGTCTGAATTAGGGCCATTATTACCTGCATGGGCCGATTTTAGCATCGTGAGCGCGGCAAATTAGTAAATGCTTTTTAGAAAAGGTCGAAACGTTTCCCACTGTAACAAGGTTTGTTTTTCCACTGTCACTTTTTAGTTTTGTTAAATAAAGTTTTATTGAGGCTTTAGCGAGCTTACAGTAAATTGTCGCTGTCACCATTCACAGTAACAACAAGACGCATAAAAATAATACAAAAACACAATAAAATAGACTCATTTAAAAGGTTTGGAATCCAGTTGGCGAGTGGGAAGACATGAGTCACATCATTATTTCGTATATTATAACGTAAAGCCATTGGCCGTTGTTCTATCAATACCTGTCACTACTCCCCTCCTTGACAACTGACGGCTGCTGAAGTTTCCTATTATACTTCCCCCGCGGTGGCCGTGACCAGTCTGGTAATATGGAGGAGTGAGTGGGCATTAGAAGGAATAAACATATACCTACCAGTGACCGCAATCCATTCAGAAATGTGCAATTAATGATATTCAGGACTCTGCGTCATCAGTGACAGATATAGCAATAACAGAGACTGTTCTGGAGTCAATTATATATATCCATGGCCAGTGTCAGACTGGGGCTGGAAGGGCCCACCGGGGAATGCACTGACACAGGCCCAATCTTAGGGTTATGGCCAGCCTCCACTGGGGGGGCCTGTACCCCGAGTGTCAGTGTGTCAGTGTTACTGTACCCCGAGTGTCAGTGTGTCATTATACCTGTACCCTGAGTGTCAGTGTGTCATTATACCTGTACCCCGAGTGTCAGTGTGTCAGTGTTACTGTACCCCGAGTGTCAGTGTGTCATTATACCTGTACCCCGAGTGTCAGTGTGTCAGTGTTCCTGTACCCCGAGTGTCATTGTGCCAGTGTTACTGTACCCTGAGTGTCAGTGTGTCATTATACCTGTACCCCGAGTGTCAGTGTGTCAGTGTTCCTGTACCCCGAGTGTCATTGTGCCAGTGTTACTGTACCCTGAGTGTCAGTATGTCATTATACCTGTACCCCGAGTGTCAGTGTGTCATTATACCTGTACCCCGAGTGTCAGTGTGTCAGTGTTACTGTACCCCGAGTGTCATTGTGCCAGTGTTACTGTACCCTGAGTGTCAGTGTGTCATTATACCTGTACCCCGAGTGTCAGTGTGTCATTGTTCCTGTACCTCGAGTGTCAGTGTGTCATTGTTACTGTACCCCGAGTGTCATTGTGCCAGTGTTCCTGTACCCCGAGTGTCAGTGTGTCATTATACCTGTACCCCGAGTGTCAGTGTGTCAGTGTTACTGTACCCCGAGTGTCAGTGTGTCAGTGTTCCTGTACCCCGAGTGTCAGTGTGTCATTATACCTGTACCCCGAGTGTCAGTGTGTCAGTGTTCCTGTACACCGAGTGTCATTGTGCCAGTGTTCCTGTACCCCGAGTGTCAGTATGTCATTGTTCCTGTACCCCGAGTGTCAGTGTGTCATTATACCTGTACCCCGAGTGTCAGTGTGTCAGTGTTCCTGTACCCCGAGTGTCAGTATGTCATTATACCTGTACCCCGAGTGTCAGTGTGTCAGTGTTCCTGTACCCCGAGTGTCATTGTGCCAGTGTTACTGTACCCTGAGTGTCAGTGTGTCATTATACCTGTACCCCGAGTGTCAGTGTGTCAGTGTTCCTGTACCCCGAGTGTCATTGTGCCAGTGTTACTGTACCCTGAGTGTCAGTATGTCATTATACCTGTACCCCGAGTGTCAGTGTGTCATTATACCTGTACCCCGAGTGTCAGTGTGTCAGTGTTCCTGTACCCCGAGTGTCATTGTGCCAGTGTTACTGTACCCTGAGTGTCAGTGTGTCATTATACCTGTACCCCGAGTGTCAGTGTGTCATTGTTCCTGTACCTCGAGTGTCAGTGTGTCATTGTTACTGTACCCCGAGTGTCATTGTGCCAGTGTTACTGTACCCTGAGTGTCAGTGTGTCATTATACCTGTACCCCGAGTGTCAGTGTGTCATTGTTACTGTACCCCGAGTGTCAGTGTGTCAGTGTTCCTGTACCCCGAGTGTCAGTGTGTCATTATACCTGTACCCCGAGTGTCAGTGTGTCATTGTTACTGTACCCCGAGTGTCAGTGTGTCATTGTTACTGTACCCCGAGTGTCAGTGTGTCAGTGTTCCTGTACCCCGAGTGTCAGTGTGTCATTATACCTGTACCCCGAGTGTCAGTGTGTCAGTGTTCCTGTACCCCGAGTGTCAGTGTGTCAGTGTTCCTGTACCCCGAGTGTCAGTGTGTCATTGTTCCTGTACCCCGAGTGTCATTTGTCATTGTTCCTGTACCACGAGTGTCAGTGTGTCAGTGTTACTGTACCCCGAGTGTCAGTGTGTCATTGTTACTGTACCCCGAGTGTCATTGTGCCAGTGTTACTGTACCCTGAGTGTCAGTATGTCATTATACCTGTACCCCGAGTGTCAGTGTGGCAGTGTTCCTGTACCCCGAGTGTCATTGTGCCAGTGTTACTGTACCCTGAGTGTCAGTATGTCATTATACCTGTACCCCGAGTGTCAGTGTGTCATTATACCTGTACCCCGAGTGTCAGTGTGTCAGTGTTCCTGTACCCCGAGTGTCATTGTGCCAGTGTTACTGTACCCTGAGTGTCAGTATGTCATTTTACCTGTACCCCGAGTGTCAGTGTGTCATTATACCTGTACCCCGAGTGTCAGTGTGTCAGTGTTCCTGTACCCCGAGTGTCATTGTGCCAGTGTTACTGTACCCTGAGTGTCAGTGTGTCATTATACCTGTACCCCGAGTGTCAGTGTGTCAGTGTTCCTGTACCCCGAGTGTCAGTGTGTCATTGTTACTGTACCCCGAGTGTCATTGTGCCAGTGTTACTGTACCCTGAGTGTCAGTGTGTCATTATACCTGTACCCCGAGTGTCAGTGTGTCAGTGTTCCTGTACCCCGAGTGTCATTGTGCCAGTGTTACTGTACCCTGAGTGTCAGTATGTCATTATACCTGTACCCCGAGTGTCAGTGTGTCATTATACCTGTACCCCGAGTGTCAGTGTGTCAGTGTTCCTGTACCCCGAGTGTCATTGTGCCAGTGTTACTGTACCCTGAGTGTCAGTGTGTCATTATACCTGTACCCCGAGTGTCAGTGTGTCATTGTTCCTGTACCTCGAGTGTCAGTGTGTCATTGTTACTGTACCCCGAGTGTCATTGTGCCAGTGTTACTGTACCCTGAGTGTCAGTGTGTCATTATACCTGTACCCCGAGTGTCAGTGTGTCATTGTTACTGTACCCCGAGTGTCAGTGTGTCAGTGTTCCTGTACCCCGAGTGTCAGTGTGTCATTATACCTGTACCCCGAGTGTCAGTGTGTCATTGTTCCTGTACCTCGAGTGTCAGTGTGTCATTGTTACTGTACCCCGAGTGTCATTGTGCCAGTGTTACTGTACCCTGAGTGTCAGTGTGTCATTATACCTGTACCCCGAGTGTCAGTGTGTCATTGTTACTGTACCCCGAGTGTCAGTGTGTCAGTGTTCCTGTACCCCGAGTGTCAGTGTGTCAGTGTTCCTGTACCCCGAGTGTCAGTGTGTCATTGTTCCTGTACCCCGAGTGTCATTTGTCATTGTTCCTGTACCACGAGTGTCAGTGTGTCAGTGTTACTGTACCCCGAGTGTCAGTGTGTCAGTGTTCCTGTACCCCGAGTGTCAGTGTGTCATTGTTACTGTACACCGAGTGTCATTGTGTCATTGTTCCTGTACCCCGAGTGTCAGTGTGTCAGTGTTACTTTACACCGAGTGTGATTGTGCCAGTGTTACTGTACCCCGTGTGTCAGTGTACCATTGTTCCTGTACCCCGAGTGTCAGTGTGCCATTGTTCCTGTACCCTGAATGTCAGTGTGCCATTGTTCCTGTACCCTGAGTGTCACTGTGTCATTGTTCCTGTACCCCGAGTGTCACTGTGTCATTGTTCCTGTACCCCGAGTGTCACTGTGTCATTGTTCCTGTACCCTGAGTGTCAGTGTGTCATTGTTCCTGTACCCCGAGTGTCAGTGTGCCATTGTTCCTGTACCCTGAGTGTCACTGTGTCATTGTTCCTGTACCCCGAGTGTCAGTGTGTCATTGTTCCTGTACCCCGAGTGTCAGTGTGTCATTGTTCCTGTACCCTGAGTGTCACTGTGTCATTGTTCCTGTACCCCGAGTGTCAGTGTGTCATTGTTCCTGCACCCCGAGTGTCAGTGTGTCATTGTTCCTGTACCCTGAGTGTTAGTGTGTCATTGTTCCTGTACCCCGAGTGTCACTGTGTCATTGTTCTTGTGCCGAGTGTCAGTGTGTCATTGTTACTGTACCCCGAGTGTCACTGTGTCATTGTTCCTGTACCCTGAGTGTCAGTGTGTCATTGTTCCTGTACCCCGTGTGTCAGTGTGTCATTGTTCCTGTACCCCGAGTGTCAGTGTGTCATTGTTCCTGTACCCCGAGTGTCAGTGTGTCATTGTTCCTGTACCCCGTGTGTCAGTGTGCCATTGTCCCTGTACCCCAAGTGTCAGTGTGTCATTGTCCCTATACCCTGAGTGTCAGTGTGTCATTGTTCCTGTACCCCGAGTGTCAGTGTGTCATTGTTCCTGTACCCCGAGTGTCAGTGTGTCAGTGTTCCTGTACCCCGAGTGTCACTGTGTCATTGTTCCTGTACCCCGAGTGTCAGTGTGTCATTGTTCCTGTACCCTGAGTGTCAGTGTGTCATTGTTCCTGTACCCCGAGTGTCAGTGTGTCATTGTTCCTGTACCCTGAGTGTCAGTGTGTCATTGTTCCTGTGCCCTGAGTGTCACTGTGCCATTGTTCCTATACCCTGAGTGTCATTGTGTCATTGTCCCTATACCCCGAGTGTCAGTGTGTCAGTGTTCCTGTACCCCGAGTGTCACTGTGTCATTGTTCCTGTACCCCGAGTGTCAGTGTGTCATTGTCCCCGTACCCCGAGTGTCAGTGTGTCATTGCTCCTGTACCCCGAGTGTCAGTGTGTCATTGTTCCTGTACCCCGAGTGTCAGTGTGTCATTGTTCCTGTACCCTGAGTGTCGGTGTGTCATTGTTCCTGTACCCCGAGTGTCAGTGTGTCATTGTTCCTGTGCCCTGAGTGTCACTGTGTCAGTGTTCCTGTACCCCGAGTGTCAGTGTGTCATTGTCCCTGTACCCCGAGTGTCAGTGTGTCATTGTTCCTGTACCCCGAGTGTCAGTGTGTCATTGTTCCTGTACCCTGAGTGTCAGTGTGTCATTGTTCCTGTACCCTGAGTGTCATTGTGTCATTGTTCCTGTACCCCGAGTGTCATTTTGTCATTGTTCCTGTACCCCGAGTGTCACTGTGTCATTGTTCCTGTACCCCGAGTGTCAGTGTGTCATTGTCCCTGTACCCCGAGTGTCAGTGTGTCATTGTCTCTGTACCCCGAGTGTCAGTGTGTCATTGTCCCTGTAACCCGAGTGTCAGTGTGTCATTGTCCCTGTACCCTGAGTGTCAGTGTGTCATTGTTCCTGTACCCCGAGTGTCAGTGTGTCATTGTCCCTGTACCCCGAGTGTCACTGTGTCATTGTTCCTGTACCCCGAGTGTCAGTGTGTCATTGTTCCTGTACCCCGAGTGTCAGTGTGTCATTGTTCCTGTACCCCGAGTGTCAGTGTGTCATTGTTCCTGTACCCCGAGTGTCATTGTGTCAATGTTCCTGTACCCCGGGTGTCACTTTGTCATTGTTCCTGTACCCCGAGTGTCATTGTGTCATTGTTCCTGTACTCCGAGTGTCATTGTGTCATTGTTCCTGTACCCCGAGTGTCATTGTGTCATTGTTTCTGTTCCTCGCAGTGTCACTGTGTCATTGTTCCTGTGCCCTGAGTGTCACTGTGTCATTGTTCCTGTACCCCAAGTGTCACTGTGCCATCGTTCCTGTACCCCGAGTGTCACTTTGTCATCGTTCCTGTACCCCGAGTGTCATTGTGTCATTGTTTCTGTTCCTCGCAGTGTCACTGTGTCGTTGTTCCTGTACCCCAAGTGTCATTGTGTCATTGTTTCTGTTCCTCGCAGTGTCACTGTGTCGTTGTTCCTGTACCCCAAGTGTCAGTGTGTCATTGTTCCTGTACCTCGAGTGTCAGTGTGTCATTGTTACTGTACCCCGAGTGTCATTGTGCCAGTGTTACTGTACCCTGAGTGTCAGTGTGTCATTATACCTGTACCCCGAGTGTCAGTGTGTCATTGTTACTGTACCCCGAGTGTCAGTGTGTCAGTGTTCCTGTACCCCGAGTGTCAGTGTGTCATTATACCTGTACCCCGAGTGTCAGTGTGTCATTGTTCCTGTACCTCGAGTGTCAGTGTGTCATTGTTACTGTACCCCGAGTGTCATTGTGCCAGTGTTACTGTACCCTGAGTGTCAGTATGTCATTATACCTGTACCCCGAGTGTCAGTGTGTCATTGTTACTGTACCCCGAGTGTCAGTGTGTCATTGTTCCTGTACCCCGAGTGTCAGTGTGTCAGTGTTCCTGTACCCCGAGTGTCAGTGTGTCAGTGTTCCTGTACCCCGAGTGTCAGTGTGTCATTGTTCCTGTACCCCGAGTGTCATTTGTCATTGTTCCTGTACCACGAGTGTCAGTGTGTCAGTGTTACTGTACCCCGAGTGTCAGTGTGTCAGTGTTCCTGTACCCTGAGTGTCAGTGTGTCATTGTTCCTGTACCCCGAGTGTCATTTGTCATTGTTCCTGTACCACAAGTGTCAGTGTGTCAGTGTTACTGTACCCCGAGTGTCAGTGTTCCTGTAACCCGAGTGTCAGTGTGTCATTGTTACTGTACACCGAGTGTCATTGTGTCATTGTTCCTGTACCCCGAGTGTCAGTGTGCCATTGTTCCTGTACCCTGAGTGTCACTGTGTCATTGTTCCTGTACCCCGAGTGTCACTGTGTCATTGTTCCTGTACCCCGAGTGTCAGTGTGTCATTGTTCCTGTACCCTGAATGTCAGTGTGCCATTGTTCCTGTACCCTGAGTGTCACTGTGTCATTGTTCCTGTACCCCGAGTGTCAGTGTGTCATTGTTCCTGTACCCCGAGTGTCAGTGTGTCATTGTTCCTGTACCCTGAGTGTCACTGTGTCATTGTTCCTGTACCCCGAGTGTCAGTGTGTCATTGTTCCTGCACCCCGAGTGTCAGTGTGTCATTGTTCCTGTACCCTGAGTGTCAGTGTGTCATTGTTCCTGTACCCCGAGTGTCACTGTGTCATTGTTCTTGTGCCGAGTGTCAGTGTGTCATTGTTACTGTACCCCGAGTGTCACTGTGTCATTGTTCCTGTACCCTGAGTGTCAGTGTGTCATTGTTCCTGTACCCCGTGTGTCAGTGTGTCATTGTTCCTGTACCCCGAGTGTCAGTGTGTCATTGTTCCTGTACCCTGTGTGTCAGTGTGTCATTGTTCCTGTACCCCGAGTGTCAGTGTGTCATTGTTACTGTACCCCGAGTGTCACTGTGTCATTGTTCCTGTACCCTGAGTGTCAGTGTGTCATTGTTCCTGTACCCCGTGTGTCAGTGTGTCATTGTTCCTGTACCCCGAGTGTCAGTGTGTCATTGTTCCTGTACCCTGTGTGTCAGTGTGTCATTGTTCCTGTACCCCGAGTGTCAGTGTGTCATTGTTCCTGTACCCCGTGTGTCAGTGTGCCATTGTCCCTGTACCCCAAGTGTCAGTGTGTCATTGTCCCTATACCCTGAGTGTCAGTGTGTCATTGTTCCTGTACCCTGAGTGTCAGTGTGTCATTGTTCCTGTACCCCGAGTGTCAGTGTGTCATTGTTCCTGTACCCCGAGTGTCAGTGTGTCAGTGTTCCTGTACCCCGAGTGTCACTGTGTCATTGTTCCTGTACCCCGAGTGTCAGTGTGTCATTGTTCCTGTACCCTGAGTGTCAGTGTGTCATTGTTCCTGTACCCCGAGTGTCAGTGTGCCATTGTTCCTATACCCTGAGTGTCATTGTGTCATTGTCCCTATACCCCGAGTGTCAGTGTGTCATTGTTCCTGTGCCCTGAGTGTCACTGTGTCAGTGTTCCTGTACCCCGAGTGTTAGTGTGTCATTGTCCCTGTACCCCGAGTGTCAGTGTGTCATTGTTCCTGTACCCCGAGTGTCAGTGTGTCATTGTTCCTGTACCCTGAGTGTCATTGTGTCATTGTTCCTGTACCCCGAGTGTCATTTTGTCATTGTTCCTGTACCCCGAGTGTCAGTGTGTCATTGTCCCTGTAACCCGAGTGTCAGTGTGTCATTGTCCCTGTACCCCGTGTGTCAGTGTGTCATTGTTCCTGTACCCCGAGTGTCAGTGTGTCATTGTTCCTGTACCCCGAGTGTCATTGTGTCATTGTTCCTGTACCCCGAGTGTCACTGTGTCATTGTTCCTGTACCCCGAGTGTCACTGTGTCATTGTTCCTGTACCCCGAGTGTCATTGTGTCATTGTTCCTGTACCCCGAGTGTCATTTTGTCATTGTTCCCCCCGAGTGTCAGTGTGTCATTGTTCCTGTACCCCGAGTGTCAGTGTGTCATTGTCCCTGTACCCCGAATGTCAGTGTGTCATTGTTCCTGTACCCCGAGTGTCAGTGTGTCATTGTTCCTGTACCCCGAGTGTCAGTGTGTCATTGTTCCTGTACCCCGAGTGTCAGTGTGTCATTGTTCCTGTACCCCGAGTGTCAGTGTGTCATTGTTCCTGTACCCCGAGTGTCAGTGTGTCATTGTTCCTGTACCCCGAGTGTCATTGTGTCAATGTTCCTGTACCCCGGGTGTCACTTTGTCATTGTTCCTGTACCCCGAGTGTCATTGTGTCATTGTTCCTGTACTCCGAGTGTCATTGTGTCATTGTTCCTGTACCCCGAGTGTCATTGTGTCATTGTTTCTGTTCCTCGCAGTGTCACTGTGTCATTGTTCCTGTACCCTGAGTGTCACTGTGCCATCGTTCCTGTACCCCGAGTGTCACTTTGTCATCGTTCCTGTACCCCGAGTGTCATTGTGTCATTGTTCCTGTACCCCGAGTGTCACTGTGCCATCGTTCCTGTACCCCGAGTGTCACTTTGTCATCGTTCCTGTACCCCGAGTGTCACTGTGTCATTGTTCCTGTACCCTGAGTGTCACTGTGTCATTGTTCCTGTACCCCGAGTGTCACTGTGCCATCGTTCCTGTACCCCGAGTGTCACTTTGTCATCGTTCCTGTACCCCGAGTGTCATTGTGTCATTGTTCCTGTACCCCGAGTGTCAGTGTGTCAGTGTTCCTGTACCCCGAGTGTCACTGTGTCATTGTTCCTGTACCCCGAGTGTCACTGTGCCATCGTTCCTGTACCCCGAGTGTCATTGTGTCATTGTTCCTGTACCCCGAGTGTCACTGTGTCATTGTTCCTGTACCCCGAGTGTCACTGTGTCACTTTTCCTGTACCCCGAGTGTCACTTTGTCATCGTTCCTGTACCCCGAGTGTCAGTGTGTCATTGTTCCTGTACCCCGAGTGTCAGTGTGTCATTGTTCCTGTACCCCGAGTGTCAGTGTGTCATTGTTCCTGTACCCCGAGTGTCACTGTGTCATTGTTCCTGTACCCCGAGTGTCAGTGTGTCATTGTTCCTGTACCCCGAGTGTCAGTGTGTCATTGTTCCTGTACCCCGAGTGTCAGTGTGTCATTGTTCCTGTACCTCGCAGTGTCACTTTGTCATCGTTCCTGTACCCAGAGTGTCACTGTGTCATTGTTCCTGTACCCCGAGTGTCAGTGTGTCATTGTTCCTGTACCTCGCAGTGTCACTTTGTCATCGTTCCTGTACCCCGAGTATCACTTTGTCATTGTTCCTGTACCCCGAGTGTCACTTTGTCATCGTTCCTGTACCCCGAGTGTCAGTGTGTAATTTTTCCTGTACCCCGAGTGTCAGTGTGTCATTGTTCCTGTACCCCGAGTGTCAGTGTGTCATTGTTCCTGTACCACGAGTGTCAGTGTGTCATTGTTCCTGTACCCCGAGTATCACTTTGTCATCGTTCCTGTACCCCGATTGTCATTGTGTCATTGTTTCTGTTCCTCGCAGTGTCAGTGTGTCATTGTTCCTGTACCCCGAGTGTCACTGTGTCATTGTTCCTGTACCCCGAGTGTCACTGTGTCATTGTTCCTGTACCCAGAGTGTCAGTGTGTCATTGTTACTGTACCCCGAGTGTCAGTGTGTCATTGTTCCTGTACCCTGAGTGTCACTGTGTCATTGTTCCTGTACCCAGAGTGTCAGTGTGCAGTGGCGGTTCTTGCCACGGGCAAGCAGGACTTTTGCCCGTGGCGCCGCCTTCCGGAGGGTGCTGGCGCCATCCGGAGGGCGCCGCACCGTGGCAAGATCCGCCACTGCTGCCCGCTGTGTCCCCCGTCCGCCTCCGCTGCCCGCTGCCGTCCCCGTCCTCGGCGCCTCCTGTGAAGGGAACTAGACGCTATGCGTCTAGTTTCCCTTCGTGGAGAGTAACTGCTGAGCGGTGCGCGATGACGTCATCGCGCACCGCACAGCAAAGGTCCTCTCCACGAAGGGAACTAGACGCATAGCGTCTAGTTTCTCTTCGTGGAGAGGACCTTTTGCTGTGCGGTGCGCGATGACGTCATCGCGCACCGCTCAGCATTCAAGCGGCGCTTTCAATGTTCAGGGGGCGTGACTCACCACGCCCCCTGTATTAGGCCACGCCCCTTTCCTGCCCGGGGCGCTCTGCGCCCTTGAACCGGCCCTGGCAGTGTGTCATTGTTACTGTACCCCAAGTGTCAGTGTATCATTGTTCCTGTAACCCTGAGTGTCAGTGTGTCATTGTTCCTGTACCCCGAGTGTCAGTGTGTCATTGTCCCTGTACCCCGAGTGTCAGTGTGTCATTGTCCCTGTACCCCGAGTGTCAGTGTGTCATTGTTCCTGTACCCTGAGTGTCACTGTGTCATTGTTCCTGTACCCCGAGTGTCAGTGTGTCATTGTTCCTGTGCCCTGAGTGTCACTGTGTCATTGTTCCTGTACCCCGAGTGTCAGTGTGTCATTGTTCCTGTACCCCGAGTGTCAGTGTGCCATTGTTCCTGTACCCTGAGTGTCACTGTGTCATTGTTCGTGTACCCCGAGTGTCAGTGTGTCATTGTTCCTGTGCCCTGAGTGTCACTGTGTCATTGTTCGTGTACCCCGAGTGTCAGTGTGTCATTGTTCCTGTACCCCGAGTGTCACTGTGTCATTGTTCCTGTACCCCGAGTGTCATTGTGTCATTGTTTCTGTTCCTCGCAGTGTCACTGTGTCATTGTTCCTGTACCCCAAGTGTCATTGTGTCATTGTTCCTGTACCTCGCAGTGTCACTTTGTCATCATTCCTGTACCCCGAGTGTCATTGTGTCATTGTTTCTGTTCCTCGCAGTGTCACTGTGTCATTGTTCCTGTACCCCGAGTGTCATTGTGTCATTGTTTCTGTTCCTCGCAGTGTCACTGTGTCATTGTTCCTGTACCCCGAGTGTCACTGTGTCATTGTTTCTGTACCCCGAGTGTCAGTGTGTCATTGTTTCTGTACCCCGAGTGTCAGTGTGTCATTGTTCCTGTACCCCGAGTGTCAGTGTGTCATTGTTTCTGTACCCCGAGTGTCAGTGTGTCATTGTTCCTGTACCCCGAGTGTCACTGTGTCATTGTTTCTGTACCCCGAGTGTCAGTGTGTCATTGTTCCTGTACCCCGAGTGTCAGTGTGTCATTGTTTCTGTACCCCGAGTGTCAGTGTGTCATTGTTCCTGTACCCCGAGTGTCAGTGTGTCATTGTTCCTGTACCCCGAGTGTCAGTGTGTCAGTGTTCCTGTACCCCGAGTGTCATTGTGTCATTGTTCCTTTACCCCGAATGTCAGTGTGTCATTGTTCCTGTACCCCGAGTGTCATTGTGTTATTGTTTCTGTACCCCGAGTGTCAGTGTGTCATTGTTCCTGTTCCCCGAGTGTCATTGTGTCATTGTTCCTGTACCCCGAGTGTCAGTGTGTCATTGTTCCTGTACCCCGAGTGTCAGTGTGTCATTGTTCCTGTACCCCGAGTGTCAGTGTGTCATTGTTCCTGTACCCCGAGTGTCAGTGTGTCATTGTTCCTGTACCCCGAGTGTCAGTGTGTCATTGTTCCTGTACCCCGAGTGTCAGTGTGTCATTGTTCCTGTACCCCGAGTGTCAGTGTGTCATTGTTCCTGTACCCCGAGTGTCAGTGTGTCATTGTTCCTGTTCCCTGGGTGTCAGTGTGTCAGTGTTCCTGTACCCCGAGTGTCAGTGTGTCATTGTTCCTGTTCCCTGGGTGTCAGTGTGTCAGTGTTCCTGTACCCCGAGTGTCAGTGTGTCATTGTTCCTGTACCCCGATTGTCAGTGTGCCATTGTTCCTGTACCCTGAGTGTCAGTGTGTCATTGTTCCTGTACCCTGAGTGTCAGTGTGTCAGTGTTCCTGTACCCCGAGTGTCAGTGTGTCATTGTTCCTGTACCCCGATTGTCAGTGTGCCATTGTTCCTGTACCCTGAGTGTCAGTGTGTCATTGTTCCTGTACCCTGAGTGTCAGTGTGCCATTGTTCCTGTACCCTGAGTGTCAGTGTGTCATTGTTCCTGTACCCTGAGTGTCAGTGTGCCATTATTCCTGTACCCTGAGTGTCAGTGTGTCAGTGTTCCTGTACCCCGAGTGTCAGTGTGTCATTGTTCCTGTACCCTGAGTGTCAGTGTGCCTTTATTCCTGTACCCTGAGTGTCAGTGTGTCATTATTCCGGTACCCTGAGTGTCAGTGTGTCATTGTTCCTGTACCCCGGGTGTCAGTGTGTCATTGTTCCTGTACCCCGAGTGTCAGTGTGCCATTGTTCCTGTACCCCGAGTGTCAGTGTGCCATTGTTCCTGTACCCCGAGTGTCAGTGTGTCATTGTTACTGTACCCCGAGTGTCAGTGTGTCATTGTTCCTGTACCCTGAGTGTCACTGTGTCATTGTTCCTGTACCCAGAGTGTCAGTGTGCAGTGGCGGTTCTTGCCACGGGCAAGCAGGACTTTTGCCCGGGGCGCCGCCTTCCGGAGGGCGCTGGCGCCATCCGGAGGGCGCCGCACCGTGGCAAGATCCGCCACTGCTGCCCGCTGTGTCCCCCGTCCGCCTCCGCTGCCCGCTGCCGTCCCCGTCCTCGGCGCCTCCTGTGAAGGGAACTAGACGCTATGCGTCTAGTTTCCCTTCGTGGAGAGTAACTGCTGAGCGGTGCGCGATGACGTCATCGCGCACCGCACAGCAAAGGTCCTCTCCACGAAGGGAACTAGACGCATAGCGTCTAGTTTCTCTTCGTGGAGAGGACCTTTTGCTGTGCGGTGCGCGATGACGTCATCGCGCACCGCTCAGCATTCAAGCGGCGCTTTCAATGTACAGGGGGCGTGACTCACCACGCCCCCTGTATTAGGCCACGCCCCTTTCCTGCCCGGGGCGCTCTGCGCCCTTGAACCGGCCCTGTCAGTGTGTCATTGTTACTGTACCCCAAGTGTCAGTGTATCATTGTTCCTGTAACCCTGAGTGTCAGTGTGTCATTGTTCCTGTACCCCGAGTGTCAGTGTGTCATTGTCCCTGTACCCCGAGTGTCAGTGTGTCATTGTCCCTGTACCCCGAGTGTCAGTGTGTCATTGTTCCTGTACCCCGAGTGTCAGTGTGTCATTGTCCCTGTACCCCGAGTGTCAGTGTGTCATTGTCCCTGTACCCCGAGTGTCACTGTGTCATTGTTCCTGTGCCCTGAGTGTCACTGTGTCATTGTTCCTGTACCCCGAGTGTCAGTGTGTCATTGTTCCTGTACCCCGAGTGTCAGTGTGCCATTGTTCCTGTACCCCGAGTGTCAGTGTGCCATTGTTCCTGTACCCTGAGTGTCACTGTGTCATTGTTCGTGTACCCCGAGTGTCAGTGTGTCATTGTTCCTGTGCCCTGAGTGTCACTGTGTCATTGTTCCTGTACCCCGAGTGTCAGTGTGTCATTGTTCCTGTACCCCGAGTGTCATTGTGTCATTGTTCCTGTACCCCGAGTGTCATTGTGTCATTGTTTCTGTTCCTCGCAGTGTCACTGTGTCATTGTTCCTGTACCCCGAGTGTCATTGTGTCATTGTTTCTGTTCCTCGCAGTGTCACTGTGTCATTGTTCCTGTACCCCGAGTGTCACTGTGTCATTGTTCCTGTACCCCGAGTGTCATTGTGTCATTGTTCCTGTACCACGAGTGTCACTGTGTCATTGTTTCTGTACCCCGAGTGTCAGTGTGTCATTGTTCCTGTACCCCGAGTGTCAGTGTGTCATTGTTTCTGTACCCCGAGTGTCAGTGTGTCATTGTTCCTGTACCCCGAGTGTCAGTGTGTCATTGTTCCTGTACCCCGAGTGTCAGTGTGTCATTGTTCCTGTACCCCGAGTGTCAGTGTGTCATTGTTCCTGTACCCCGAGTGTCAGTGTGTCAGTGTTCCTGTACCCCGAGTGTCATTGTGTCATTGTTCCTTTACCCCGAATGTCAGTGTGTCATTGTTCCTGTACCCCGAGTGTCAGTGTGCCATTGTTCCTGTACCCCGAGTGTCATTGTGTCATTATTTCTGTTCCTCGCAGTGTCACTGTGTCGTTGTTCCTGTACCCTGAGTGTCAGTGTGTCATTGTTCCTGTACCCCGAGTGTCATTGTGTCATTATTTCTGTTCCTCGCAGTGTCACTGTGTCGTTGTTCCTGTACCCTGAGTGTCATTGTGTTATTGTTTCTGTACCCCGAGTGTCAGTGTGTCATTGTTCCTGTACCCCGAGTGTCATTGTGTCATTATTTCTGTTCCTCGCAGTGTCACTGTGTCGTTGTTCCTGTACCCCGAGTGTCAGTGTGTCATTGTTCCTGTTCCCCGAGTGTCATTGTGTCATTGTTCCTGTACCCCGAGTGTCAGTGTGTCATTGTTCCTGTACCCCGAGTGTCAGTGTGTCATTGTTCCTGTACCCCGAGTGTCAGTGTGTCATTGTTCCTGTACCCCGAGTGTCAGTGTGTCATTGTTCCTGTACCCCGAGTGTCAGTGTGTCATTGTTCCTGTACCCCGAGTGTCAGTGTGTCATTATACCTGTACCCCGAGTGTCAGTGTGTCATTGTTCCTGTACCCCGAGTGTCAGTGTGTCATTGTTCCTGTTCCCTGGGTGTCAGTGTGTCAGTGTTCCTGTACCCCGAGTGTCACTGTGTCATTGTTCCTGTACCCTGAGTGTCAGTGTGTCAGTGTTCCTGTACCCCGATTGTCAGTGTGCCATTGTTCCTGTACCCTGAGTGTCAGTGTGTCATTGTTCCTGTACCCTGAGTGTCAGTGTGCCATTGTTCCTGTACCCTGAGTGTCAGTGTGTCATTGTTCCTGTACCCTGAGTGTCAGTGTGTCATTGTTCCTGTACCCTGAGTGTCAGTGTGCCATTATTCCTGTACCCTGAGTGTCAGTGTGTCATTGTTCCTGTACCCTGAGTGTCAGTGTGTCAGTGTTCCTGTACCCCGAGTGTCAGTGTGTCATTGTTCCTGTACCCTGAGTGTCAGTGTGCCTTTATTCCTGTACCCTGAGTGTCAGTGTGTCATTATTCCGGTACCCTGAGTGTCAGTGTGTCATTGTTCCTGTACCCCGAGTGTCAGTGTGTCATTATACCTGTACCCCGAGTGTCAGTGTGTCATTGTTCCTGTACCCCGAGTGTCAGTGTGTCATTGTTCCTGTTCCCTGGGTGTCAGTGTGTCAGTGTTCCTGTACCCCGAGTGTCACTGTGTCATTGTTCCTGTACCCTGAGTGTCAGTGTGTCAGTGTTCCTGTACCCCGATTGTCAGTGTGCCATTGTTCCTGTACCCTGAGTGTCAGTGTGTCATTGTTCCTGTACCCTGAGTGTCAGTGTGCCATTGTTCCTGTACCCTGAGTGTCAGTGTGTCATTGTTCCTGTACCCTGAGTGTCAGTGTGTCATTGTTCCTGTACCCTGAGTGTCAGTGTGCCATTATTCCTGTACCCTGAGTGTCAGTGTGTCATTGTTCCTGTACCCTGAGTGTCAGTGTGTCAGTGTTCCTGTACCCCGAGTGTCAGTGTGTCATTGTTCCTGTACCCTGAGTGTCAGTGTGCCTTTATTCCTGTACCCTGAGTGTCAGTGTGTCATTATTCCGGTACCCTGAGTGTCAGTGTGTCATTGTTCCTGTACCCCGGGTGTCAGTGTGTCATTGTTCCTGTACCCCGAGTGTCAGTGTGCCATTGTTCCTGTACCCCGAGTGTCAGTGTGCCATTGTTCCTGTACCCTGAGTGTCAGTGTGTCATTGTTCCTGTACCCTGAGTGTCAGTGTGCCATTATTCCTGTACCCTGAGTGTCAGTGTGTCATTGTTCCTGTACCCTGAGTGTCAGTGTGCCATTATTCCTGTACCCTGAGTGTCAGTGTGTCATTGTTCCTGTACCCTGAGTGTCAGTGTGTCATTGTTCCTGTACCCTGAGTGTCAGTGTGTCATTGTTCCTGTACCCTGAGTGTCACTGTGCCATTATTCCTGTACCCTGAGTGTCAGTGTGTCATTGTTCCTGTACCCTGAGTGTCAGTGTGTCATTGTTCCTGTACCCTGAGTGTCACTGTGTCATTGTTCCTGTACCCCGAGTGTCAGTGTGTCATTGTTCCTGTACCCTGAGTGTCAGTGTGCCATTATTCCTGTACCCTGAGTGTCAGTGTGTCATTGTTCCTGTACCCCGAGTGTCAGTGTGTCAGTGTTCATGTACCCCGAGTGTCAGTGTGTCATTGTTCATGTACCCTGAGTGTCACTGTGCCTTTATTCCTGTACCCTGAGTGTCAGTGTGTCATTATTCCGGTACCCTGAGTGTCAGTGTGTCATTGTTCCTGTACCCCGAGTGTCAGTGTGTCATTGTTCCTGTACCCTGGGTGTCAGTGTGTCATTGTTCCTGTACCCCGAGTGTCAGTGTGCCATTGTTCCTGTACCCCGAGTGTCAGTGTGCCATTGTTCCTGTACCCTGAGTGTCAGTGTGTCATTGTTCCTGTACCCTGAGTGTCAGTGTGTCATTGTTCCTGTACCCTGAGTGTCAGTGTGTCATTGTTCCTGTACTCCGAGTGTCAGTGTGTCAGTGTTCCTGTACCCCGAGTGTCAGTGTGTCATTGTTCCTGTACCCTGAGTGTCAGTGTGCCATTATTCCTGTACCCTGAGTGTCAGTGTGTCATTGTTCCTGTACTCCGAGTGTCAGTGTGTCAGTGTTCCTGTACCCCGAGTGTCAGTGTGCCATTGTTCCTGTACCCCGAGTGTCAGTGTGCCATTATTCCTGTACCCTGAGTGTCAGTGTGTCATTGTTCCTGTACTCCGAGTGTCAGTGTGTCAGTGTTCCTGTACCCCGAGTGTCAGTGTGTCAGTGTTCCTGTACCCCGAGTGTCAGTGTGTCATTGTTCCTGTACCCTGAGTGTCAGTGTGTCATTATTCCGGTACCCTGAGTGTCAGTGTGTCATTGTTCCTGTACCCCGAGTGTCAGTGTGTCATTGTTCCTGTACCCCGAGTGTCAGTGTGTCATTGTTGTGACTGGAACCAGAGTGAGAGAAGTATCTGGACGTGCTCATACTTGTGCTGCCATGAATTGAGAATTGCTGAGTCCCTATACACCGTATATTTATAAGCTCAGTGTGAATTGGGCTGGCTCTGTTTGCACTGGCAGGTTGAATTATTCCAGTAGCTATTGATGCTGCGTAACAAGCGACCCAACCTACCAGCATTGCGTCACCTGAGCGTCACGCACTCTACGCCGTCCATACAATGTTCTGGTTGCACTGAAGGCTGTAGCCCTTCGCGGCGTCATTCACCTTATGCCATAGGATGCACAACTTCTTCAGCATCTGGGTTACTGGACATTCTCTATGAAATGACGGCACGCCAACACCTCGCTGCCTGAAAATGGCGTCAGCGCCGTCTACAACCATGAGCAGTTACTAGTACATTATATATCTATACTATACTTATAATTTGGAGAAAGGCAACTAACACGGATGTACAATAATAACAATGATTTATCTCACAGCCGGCCCCCAGGGGATATTAATGTATAATTACTCGTTGTGTTTTCTGTTACGTAAGAGGCAGTTTATCCCCTTTCCAAATAATGGTTGATTCCCGTTGCAAAAACTAGGCCAACAAGATGTTTATATAATCCTTTAATCTGCATAATTATTATATTTTCCCTGAGAGCTGATCTAGATTGCTGTTATGTTGCCGTGCGTGCATTATGTGACGGGTAATCGTTATACTTCTATATACTGAAAGGGAAATTATTTTTTTACTTAAAACATATTCTCCTACAGGCGCTTTCAATGGATTAAGTTGTAGCTAACTCTGGAAACGTGACAGGACATAATTTAAGAAACAAGGTGTCGATTCATGCCCGTGACTGTGATCAATGGCTATTCTGCAACGTCCTGCATCTGGTTACTGACTGGATGCAGCCGTGATCATTCATGTAATCCCCCCCTTCCTCCCCTCCTGCATTGCAGCATTACACAACGGGTGGACTCTCGCACATATATGGCAGTGTGCGCTGAGAAACATTTGAATGATTTTCATAACTGAACAGAGCTCTTCTGAAATTCAAGAAAAAGACAAAAAGATACAGTTCTCCTTCCACTAAACTGACATTGCCCGAGCATCGACATTATGGGGGTCATTCCAAGTTGTTCGCTAGCTGCTTTCGTTCGCTGCGCAGCGTTCAGGCAAAAAAAATGGCACTTCTGCGCATGCGTATGCGGCGCAATGCGCACGCGTGTCGTATTATTACAACGAACAATGTAGTTTCACACAAGGTCTAGCGAAGCTTTTCAGTCGCCTTGCTGGCCGCAGATTGATTGACAGGAAGAGGGCGTTTCTGGGTGTCAACTGGCCGTTTTCAGGGAGTGTGCGGAAAAAACGCAGGCGTGCCAGGAAAAACGCAGGCGTGGCTGGGCGAACGCAGGGCGTGTTCGTGACGTCAAAACAGGAACTGAATAGTCTGAAGTGATCGCAAGCGCTGAGTAGGTCTGAAGCTACTCTGAAACTGCACAAAATTATTTTGTAGCCGCTCTGCGATCCTTTCGTTCGCACTTCTGCTAAGCTAAAATACACTCCCAGTGGGAGGCGGCATAGCGTTTGCACGGCTGCTAAAAACTGCTAGCAAGCGATCAACTCGGAATGACCCACTACGTGCGGACATACTGTATGCAGCCAGTTTAGCGTGACCTAGATTTACTACAGAAATAGCTCCTCTCAGTGTTAATACCATTTCCACCGCTGGATGAGAATGCCATGTACATCAGGTAGCTAATAATAAGAGAGCAAATTGCATCATAGCGCCTGACATTGCACAAGTATCTATAATTGTATATTAAGCACATCTATCCTTCCCTATGTCTCCAGTGTCTCACAGCATGGCGACCACAGCTGGCGCTCTTCTGCGGCCGAGTGCCCCTGCACATGGACCTAATGCGCGGGGAGTGGGTATCAGACCCTCGTGGCGCCCCCAGCTGCCCAGGGAGCAATGAGGAGATCTTGCAGTACTGCAGACAGGTAAGGAATAATGCATTGTTTACCTCAGTGATGGGACACTTATTCAATGTCGGACTGGGGCATGAAGGGCCTGCCGGGGGAATGCAGTGATAGGGGCCCATACTTAGGGGTGTGGCCAGCCTACAAAGGGGGTGTGGCCAGCCTCCACAGAGGCTTGAAATACACAATAGTCTAGTGCAGTGTAATGCAACATATCTACCATGTATAATACAAGTGCACAGTCTGGAACCTGATCCCTAGAGGAAGGAGTGGGCCCTCAGGCAGTGGGGCCTACCGGTGGTTTCCCTGGTACCGCTGCGGGCCAGTCCGACCCTGCACTTATTATAGATCAATGATATGTGTGCGTTTAGAACCAAAATGTGATTTGATGTTTGTTATAGATAAATATGACAGATTTACATGTTATAATAACACCTGACTCCAGTTTACGCACCAATTGATGCCCCACCCCCGCTGTAGCTCCACCCACATCATCCACAGTTCCACCCACCTTTTATCAGTCCTGGGCCCCACAATTTCTGATGGCGGACCTGCTTGTATGCATTGAACTTATTTGTGATATTACATGTAATGTACGGTCCTGGTGAAGGCTTGGCCTTCTGTCATGGCCCCTGCAGAATACCAGGGAGCCTATCACTGATTCCGCTATATTACAGATAGGACCAGAACATACAGAATGAATAGTTGGACCCTGTGGCTCTAATATACAGGTGGTGGGATAAAAGAGAACCTTTACCCAGAAGAACTGGGTCTAAAATCTGCGCCACGTCCAGCCTGCCACTGAGCGGCCTGATTTGGTTTTGATCCGGGATTGAACCGTTATAACTTAGTGAACCCCTCGTATTGTACTAAGGCCCTCATTCCGAGTTGTTCGCTCGCAAGCGGATTTTAGCAGATTTGCTCATGCTAAGCCGCCGCCTACTGGGAGTGAATCTTAGCATCTTAAAATTGCGATCGATGTATTCGCAATATTGCGATTACACACCTCGTAGCAGTTTCTGAGTAGCTCCAGACTTACTCGGCATCTGCGATCATTTCAGTGCTTGTCGTTCCTGGTTTGACGTCACAAACACACCCAGCGTTCGCCCAGACACTCCTCCGTTTCTCCGGCCAATCCTGCGTTTTTTCCGGAAACGGTAGCGTTTTTTCCAACACGCCCATAAAACGTCCTGTTTCCGCCCAGTAACACCCATTTCCTGTCAATCACATTACGATCGCCAGAACGATGAAAAAGCTGTGAGTAAAATTCCTAACTGCATAGCAAATTTACTTGGCGCAGTCGCAGTGCGGACATTGCGCATGCGCATTAAGCGGAAAATCGCTGCGATGCGAAGATTTTTACAGAGCGAACAACTCGGAATGAGGGCCTAAGTATCGGATAGGGAATGGTAACTCAGGGGCTGATTATCCGCCGGTTCTGTCGTCTTCTTTCCCTCTGTAGATGTATCCTGAACTGCAGATCACGGGGGTGACGGAGGCCGCGCAGCCGGTCACGGTGGCGAACTGGTGTCAGAAACAGAAGCCGGAGTGCAAACGTCGCCTGCATATCGTGGTCCCGTATCTGTGTCTGGGTGAGCCCAACGGATCCTAATTTCATGGTGGTCTTTTGACCGTCACTATACATACAACTTACTCATTACCCGATTATCTTTATATTTTACTTTTTTTGTCATTTTTGTTTTGTTCATTAAATAACACTGCAGAATAATTGGGTGACAAGAATCACGGCGCCCCCACATCCGCACCCACCTCACAGGTCATCATCCTACGGGAGCGCCCCACTGACTCAGATCGTCACCAATCAGATCTGCTCCCGACGTGGACCGGGCTGGTTACTTCAGACTAGGGGGAGATTTATCAAATCTTGGAGAGAGATAAACTACCAACCAATCAGCTCGTGGCTGTCATTTTTCTAGCATGGGCTGTAAAATGGCAGAAGCTGATTGGTTGGTACTTTATCTCTCTTGAAGATTTGATACATTTCCCCCTAGCTGTGTAATTGCACCATATGATTTTTGAACATTGTTTATTTCAGCATATAAGACGTTCCAGCCCTGGTGACTTTCGTCGATTGGAAGTAATAAGAGTATTCTTATTACACTGCACTTTATTCACATCTGTCCCTGCCCCAGTGGAGCTTACAATCATTCTCTATCATGGAGAGAACATACAAACTCTGTACATGCACATACAAACTCTACACAGATAATATATTGGTCAGGAATTGAACTCGTGACCTCAGGGCTGTGAGGCAGCACACCCAACCACTGTGCCAACTGCGCTGTTATCAATGTCCTTCTCTTTATTGTCGCATTGTGTCTGAACCTTTCTGCGCCTGTCTTTCGCAGTGAACGAATTCGTCAGCGATGCTCTCCTGGTACCCGACAAGTGCCGCTTCCTCCACCGGGAGCAGATGGACCTGTGCGAGAGTTACCAGCACTGGCACGAGACAGCCCGCACGGTGAGAATGCCTATGTTCTGTGAATAAAACTAGAAATAAGCGGTATTTAGCTCATTACGGCCGCGTCCCTGCGTTCCCCTCATATATTGCATTTATTAAACTGAATGGGAGCTGCCATACTGCTTACTGAGGTATAATATATTATTTGTAAACCTCAGTGCAACAGCACCCCCTGGTGGCCAAACTGCAATAGGAAAAGAGTGAATGTTTTTTTGGTTTCGGCAAGCAGTATGTTTTGAGCAATACAACTACTCTCACACATAGGAGTGCCCATGTTGCTTCAGCAAGAACATCTTTACCAGTTAGAAAAGGATTTTCAGATGAGTAATGTCTTTCCTTTCCCAGGCCTGCGCCAACGAAGACCTGGATCTGCACAGTTACGGGATGCTGTTGCCCTGCCGTCCGGACAGATTCCGCGGCGTGGAGTACGTGTGCTGCCCTGTCCGTGCGCCCCACCAGGCAGAGCCCACAAAGGGTCACCCTGTTACTGAGATACAGCCGCAGGACACAGAGAAAGGGTAAGAGGGCTCCCGCGTTCCGTCACCACTTGTACTCACCACTCTGCCATCATATACTGACCTGTGGCGCTATATATTGCTGGGTACTCCCATTGTAAGGACACACAGGGAAAATCTGATAACAGTGTGGATCCTATAGGGAATTATGGGATCACCAGCGTCAACCCTGTTCTAGGGGACAGCTACTATATGGCTGGATCAGCCATTCTTCCCTTTATTCAGACCTGATGACTGACTGCCACATCAGAACCTCTGCGGGCCTCCACCAAAGTCTTCTCACGCCAAGAACTACCCAAGCACACTTCACCATCTCTGAGGGGTCACATGGGCAGGCATGAAGAGGGAAGGGGGGTGGGGGGGTCAGTGACTCGTGGTCTGCTGACTGACATTCTCTTTCTCCCAGATACGACGTGGAGATTGAAGACGACGCTGTCGACATCATAGACGGCGGAGGAGAGGACACCGCCGAAGCCACCCCAGACCAGCACCCACCCATATGGGACGATTATTTTGTGAGAAGTGGCTACGAGGACGAAACAACCAGTAGCGCGCCCACCCTTCCACCAGAGGTCAAAGGTCAGTCGCGCGTTTAACCTACAACTGAATAGATATTTCCACAGACTGCGGTGCTGGGACGGCCATTAATACTGCGTTGCAGGGCGACCAGGGCAAACAAAGCTAACGGGCCGCACCAGAGTTCCCTTAAAACCTACCTGTATGCTACATAAAGTGGTGGCAGCCATTTTGTGAGGAAAACCCACTATCAATTTCCTGGGAACCGGGGATATCATAGGAGTCAGTGCAGAGTGTACTTGCATTTGCCCTATACAAGGTACAAGAGATGCGTCCGCTAACAGGCGTCTATCCGCTTACACACCAGTCGGAACAAGCTGTATCTGACCTTTCCTGACCTTATCCCATCCTAAGACAAAAGTGTGGAGCGGCTCGTGTCCAAAAAAAATTTTTTAACCACACATTTGATTGTTCCCCCGGCTTACGCAGAGCAGTTCTCATCAGGGGTAACCTCGTCCCCCCAGTAATTGTTCTGTACCCCAATCATTTCCCTGACCGCGACAGTTCTGCTTTGTTCCGCAGTTTCCCGCCCCACCGATGGGGTAGATATCTACTTTGAGTCCCCGCGGGACGGATCTGAACACGCCAACTTCCTGCGAGCAAAGATGGAACTGGAGGAAAGGCGCATGAAACAGATTAATGAGGTGAGCAGAGAACGCCGTGTTGCAGTACAAAACGATTTTATTCCAGAACCATAACAAAAGCTCAAAAAGATTATTGTCTCCGAGTCACTGGAATAAAATGATATATGTGTGTTTATTATAATTTATTATTATTATTATTATTATTATTATTATTATTATTATTAATCAGCAACGGTCATTTGTTTTTGCAACAACATTTTTTTTTGCAAAAAAAGTTTTCATCTGTTTTTCATCTGCCTTTGACGTTTATGACCTGATGTCTTCCAGGTGATGAAGGAATGGGCGGAGGCAGACAACCAGGCCAAAAATCTACCCAAGTCTGACCGCCAGGCCCTTAATGAGGTACATTAGTCAGCGACTAATGCAGAATTCTAATGAGAAGAAGATGCAGCGTTACGTTAAGGCTCGTTCCCTTGGGAATGATAAATGGAAAGTCTTAACTATGCTCATCGCTGCTCGTCTAGTGCGTGGGGGCGGGGGAGGCTTCCGGGTGTCTGTGTTATCCAGAGATTAATAGGAGGAAAGCCAAGATGTATATGAATTTCATTACGTGAGCTGATACTAGCGGCCGCTGCTGGAAATACAAGAAGCATTTCCTGTGCTCGAATAAAGGGTGTCAATGGCTGACAGTGAGGATGGGCAATGATCTCCGTCCATAGTACGGGATGGGTTTGTCACATCCTTGTAGCCCCCAGTGCTGTCCTAATAGCTTTGTCGGCCCTGGGCAAAGCAATGCACTGGGGCCCCTACACACCCATTCATGGGAACCAATTAAAGAATATCGTAACATGCCCCTCCTGCGGTCCTGCGTTGTCTCTCCACGTACTTCCATGCAGTGAATGGCTGTCAGCACTGTGATTGGTGGATAGCTCCAGACATCTGCCAATCAACGTGCTGACAAGCACTCACTGTCTGGCTGCAGGCTGGGAGGCAGGTAGAGAATGCTACACTCTGATTGGTGGATAGCTCCAACCAGGGCCGGTGCTAGGGTGTTCGGCGCTCCCCTGCAAACTATAAATTTGCGCCCTCCCATATTCCTTTGGCGCGCACTGGGAAAAGGGGTGTGGTCTCACAAGTAAGGGGCATAGCCACACAATAGTACCCCCATTCAAAATTACGCCACAATGTAGCACAATCTTGTTCATCTTATACGTAATGCCCCACAAGTAGTAGTAGCGTCCTTATATGTAATGCACCCCAGTAGTAGTAGCATCCTTATACATAGTGCACCCCCAGTAGTAGTTGGGTCCTTATACGTAAGGCCCCCCAAGTAGTAGTAGTATTGTTATATGTAATGCCCCCCAAGTAATAGTAGCATCCTATACATAATGCCCCCCCAAGTAGTAGTATCGTCCTCATACGTAATGACCCCCCTAGTAGTAGCGTTGTTACACGTAATGGCCCCCCCATTAGTAGCGTTGTTACACGTAATGGCCCCCCCATTAGTAGCGTTGTTACACGTAATGGCCCCCCCATTAGTAGCGACGTTACACGTAATGCCCCCCCCTGTAGTAGTAGCGTCCTTAAAGCACACATAAACGCACACACACACACTTCCCTCTCACCCTTCACTTACCTAAGCCAGTCTCCCTCTGAGTCTGTACACTATAGCAGCCTGGTCCGTGTAGCTCCGCCCCCTTCGGTCCCGTTTAGCACCGCCCCTTCTGTCCCGTGTAGCTCCGCCCCCTTTTGTCCCATACACAGCGCTGTCCTGTCACACAGGTGAGGGGAGGGGAGCGGAGGGAGGAGGATTTTAATGCTACAAGCGCCGCTGCCAGTGCCTGTCATACAGGCACAGCAGTGGGGACAGGACGGCGCAGCAGGGAAGGAATGCAGAGCAGGGGGAGCGCCTCTCCCGTCCCAGCGCCTCCCTGCACTGCATCCCTTCGCTGAGCGGGTAGCGCCGGGCCTGGCTCCAACCATCCACCAATCAACATGCTGACAGTCACTCACTGTCTGGCTGCAGGCAGGGAGGCAGGTAGAGAATGCTACACTCTGATTGCTGGATAGCTCCAGCCATCCACCAGTCAGCATGCCAACAGCCATTCACTGTCTGGCTGCAGGCTCGGAGGGGCAGGTAGAGAATGCTGCCTTGCCACTCTGATTGTGTGATCACCACCCACACCTGCTCGAAGGCCCCTAGAAGTGTGGGGCCCGTGGCCACTGCCCAGTATGCCCAAATGTTAAGATGGCCCCGGTAGCCCCTCTCCCACAACTTTATTGGTCACTCTGCACTGCAGAAATAGGCATAAAGGCCCAAAGGGCCGTCCTTCTTTTTGCAGCGACAAGGATATTTTTTCCGTCAGCGTTCCGAATACTCCAGGGTCCCACAAACCATTAACAATGAAAATATATACGAAGGGCAGACGTACAAGTCATTTATCTCGCCCATCCCTGCTGTCTGAGGAAAAGGATAGCTTTTAGCGGCCACTTACGTTTCATCCCCCGGGGGTCATGTTACTGATGAGCACAGGAGATAGCATTGCAGGCAGCGAGAGGTGATACTGTGAAGCTTGATCTAATAATTCCTGGTCAGACAGGGTGAGGGGCGAGGAGGTTGTATAATGATGTATATGGTTACACGGTGCAGGAGATTTCACATCTCCGAATAAGCCGCCCAGCTCCACTCCTTATCTCGGCTGATTAGGGAGATGATCTGAGGGGTTACTTATCGGCTTTGTGGCGGCGCGGTTTATTAATACCGTGTTTAACGCCAGTGAAGCTGTTAATGACACCTAGAGCTAGGATAAGGTGCCAAGGGAGCGGCCGCACATTGCACCTGTCTGGATAAAATAACATTACATTGTTTTCATAGATTAAGAAAATTGATCGCTGGCCCCGCCATACCCAGAAGGGGCCCAGCGTCCCTCTGGCCGCTCCAGGGTTATGCCAATGTCTGCAAGCCCGCACTCCCTGGACTTTAATACATAGCGGCACTCGTTCTCACCGAGGAGACTCCAGTAGCAGGACATGAACCAGCTCATCAGACCCCTGTCTAGCAGATCACTGTAGATTTAGCTGCAGAGATGGGTTCCAAGTGTCAGGGCTGTAACTAGGGGGGGTGCTACATGTGCCACTAGACAGGGCACAGCAAGGCAGGGGGGCGCTGTTCTACGGCAGCTGTCAATTTTCTGTTTTAATCATTCTCACCTGCAAATTCCTCCTCTTGAATCCCCGGGATGTCCAGGGCTCCCCCAACTCCCCCTTAGGTCCCCTTCAGTCACACACTCCTTATGTTTAAGGCACACGTTTCAAAATATTCTCATGCTTTCCGTACAGGAGCAAATAGGGTACATGAGCAAGGTGTCTGACTGCAATATGCAAGGTCATGGGTTTGATTCCCGGGTATGACTGTATTTTGAAATGTGTGCTTTAAATAAAGGAGGATGTGACTGACGGTCCTGGTTATGACTGGTAAGTTAAGAAGTGTGTGCATTAATTAAAGGAGGTTCTGACTGAACGTTCTCGGTATAATTAAGAAATGTGTGATTAAATATAAAGGATAATGTCGAAATTTTAAATAACATTCATGTTGACAGTCTGAATGTCAATTATTCACGCACATCCCCAGCAAGAGTCACGGACTGCTTCTCTCCGCTGAAGGGCATATTAACCCGTTTTTGTTGGGTACAGCCTGGTGAGACACACGGAATCGTAGGCTGACTATAAAGCTGGAGGAGCAATGGATCTGTAGATTAGATGACAAGTCTGCAGGCAGCAGCGTTCATGATAACCGGTAGCTGGAAAGCAAATGCTTAGAGTAGGCGGCACGCGGAGTGCATCGGTGAGTGTGTCATGTCAGCCCACTGGCCAAATGCTGCACTGAGTGGAAAATGTTAATTAGTGCCTTTTACTCACAGCAGACCGTGGCACAGAGTGCGTGACTAACCCTTAGCTGTGATCTTATTGTACCATTGCTGGTATACCATTCACATCAGTGATGCCAACCAAACAGGCATATGTTCCGCTGCCCCTAGTGGCACAACTGGGAATGACTGCTACTGCAATCCGACTATCTGGCACAACAAGTAAAGGGGTCATTCTGACCCGTTCGCTTGCTGCGTTTTAACGCAGCAGAGCGAACGGGTCCCTGCTGCGCAAGCGCCGTCGCCGTAGTGCGCCGGCGTATGCCAGATGGCCGAAGGCCATAGCAGGGATGTGATCGCCTCTGCCTGATGGACAGGCAAAGGCGATCGCTGGGTGGGAGGGGGCGGAACGACGGCGTTTGGAACGCAGGCATGGCCGTACCGAACGGGGAGCAGGCCGCAGTGGCTGCGTGACGTCACACGTAGCCGCTGCGGGCCGGGGAGCGATGAGTAGCTCCCGGCCAGCACGCTAAAGCTGCGCTGGCCGGGAGCTACTCTTGAAGTGCAAAGGCATCGCCGCTGTGCGATGCCTTTGCACTTCTGCGGGGGGGGGGGGGCCGGACTGACATGCGGGGCGGACTAGCCCTGTGCTGGGCGTCCCCCCCGCATGTCAGGGAAGAAGTTCGTAGCTGTGCTAAATTTAGCACAGCTACGATCAAGTCGAAATGACCCCCAAAGACACCTGATATAAGATAGAAGTGGACCCAGTATAAAGAGAGATGATTTTGCCTTCACAAATGTATATGTAGAAGTTTGTCCACTTTCACAGAACACTAGTTTTGATATTGGATCACTATTGATGAGTATCAGCCATATTGAGCAGTGATAGTTTCATGTTTCTATGTATTCTATTCCATATGATTACAATATATATTTTTATAATGGTTGTGTTTGTCGGTTACCCGAGGCCTTAATTAAGTAAGTTAAATTCTGTTTTACATTTAGTGGTCCGTAAGGTGCCACTCTTATTTCCAGCCCTGACTCCTTCCGTTGTTCCTTCTCCAGCACTTCCAGTCCATCTTGCAGACCCTGGAGAGTCAGATTTCCGCTCAGCGGCAACGTCTGGTGGAAACGCACCTGGGACGTGTGGTTGCAGCGCTCAATGATAACCGCAGGGCGGCACTGGAGAACTACTTGGCAAGCGTACAGACCCCGCCCTTAGATGTAAGCCACTCCCCCCTTCAGTCTTTTTTTTTAATCCTTAAAGAAGAAATTATGTAAAATTTTATATCACATGAAGATGCGGGATGGACTTTCATAGAAATATGACAGCAGTTAGGGGGTAACTTCAGAACTGGCTATCAGCTCTGACAGTTGGTATGCATGGAAATGCAATACAGCACAATCATTTTGTCATTACTTTTTTGGGGGCTGTATCCAAAGGGCTGTGATTCCAATTTTTTACTATTTAACTATCCAGTTTTTTTTATATTATATATATTTGTGTCTTGTCTATCAAAAGACAAAAAAGTGCAATTCTATGTAACGCAACTACCGGGGGTGCGCGGCCGGCCACATGCAGGTTACCAGAGTGAGTGAGAAGGAAAAAGTTGTAGGTAGAAAAATAAAAGCATTCTGTATAACAGGTCTTCTTCTCTTGTCTGAGCAGCCAGAACGAGTTCTTCTGGCCCTGAAGAGATACATACATGCTGAGCAGCGGGACCAGCGCCATACAGTGCGCCACTATCAGCACGTGAGCAGCGCAGAACCGGACAGAGCCGAGACCATCCAGTTCCAGGTAATTCCACTGCCCTACTTCGCTGAATGACATCTTTGGGATGTGATCTGTCTGGCAGTCTCTGTGATCGGACCTTCTGTCTTTATGATCTGGCATTCTCTTTCCTAAGTCTCCGTGATCAGACCTTTGGTCCTATGTCTCTCTGTCTCTCTCTTTGTCTCATATATCTGTTATTTGGCTGTCTCTTTTTCAGGTTTTAACCCACCTGCGTGTCATTGAAGAACGAGTGAACCAATCTCTGTCACTGCTGTATCGGAACCCCCAGCTGTCTCCGGAGCTACGTGACCAGATCGGTGTGTACCCACCCTCCACCTTCTCAATATACATATTAAACCTTTCCTTAAAGACAGGAGGGCCGGTGCTACCACTATGTAATCCTAGGTGGCAGGGCATTAACAAGGGCTAGGTGACCCAAGGCCAAGGGACAACATGGTCGCTACCCCGAAAGCAGCCTGGTGACACACCCTGCCACCCAGGTATAGCTTGCTGGAGAGGCACCCCACTGTATGTACCCGGCTGCCAACTGCCTGCTCCTCTGGTGCTTCCTTTCCCCACTCACGGTGTAGTTGGTGGACGTGGGTCCCAAACATTGGCACACAAGGGCGCCAGAGTTTAGCATGTGCTGAAAGCACTGAATGCGTGACATAATGTGTACTTATCTACTAAGCCGCTGACATGGCGGGCAGCAACCAGAAGCTTCTAACCAGGTTGGGGGAGCAGAGGGCGGAATCTAGGGCATACAGGTATCCTGCACCAGCTCTGATTCTAGGGGTATATTCCAGAACATGAAGAGCAATGGCAGTTTTGCCTAAAATTGTCTTTAGGTCTTTCGAAACTCTGTAACTTTATACAGTATCTTCACTTTTTCATTTTTTTATGCAAATAATTATAATTTTTTTTGTGTTACATACTAAAAATGGAGGAAATGATTCTTTATGAAGACAATAGAAAATTATTTTAAACTTATCTATTTTGATTAGAAAACACTGAAAGAAAAAACGAAAGGACTAAAAAATATATATTTTTACATTGTAAATAAGGATTTATTAATAGAATTTGGTGTAAAGAAGACTTTCTCAGATTCCACTACTTTTATAGACTACGTCTAGGGTGGACTGGCCCACAGGGGTACCAGGGAAACCACCGGTAGGCCCCACTGTATGAGGGCCCACTCCTTCCTCTAGGGATCAGGTTCCAGACTGTGTATTATACATGGTAGATATGTTTTCATTTCACTGCACTAAACTATTGTGTATTTCAATCCTCTGTGGAGGCTGGCCACACCCCCTTTGTAGGCTGGCCACACCCCTAAGTATGGGCCCCTATAACCACATTCCCCCGGTGGCCCCTTCATGCCCCAGTCCAACACTGACTACGTCCATTGAATATGACACCAACTTTGGGAAATCAGTCGAGTGACAGTTGGGCATAACAGTAATGATGGAGGGGATGGTAATACAGGCTGTTGGCACTTTGCAGAGAGCTGGCTGCACACGGAGTGGGTGGGAGCCGGAGACCTCCTCAGCTCAACACAGAAGAAGCTGAGTGAAGACACAGACTACCCTGAGATTAGAGTGCCGCCCCAATCCTCTGCCGAGACATCTCAAGGAGAGGGTGAGGTCCCTGAAGCCTGATAAGTCTCCCTTTCAAATCCTCTTCTCTTGCCTGTCTCTTACGAGTGTTTTCTGTCTCTCTCGGTCTTCCTTGCTGTCTCTTACCTTTGCTTTTGGATGCCTCAACAGACTCCCAGCAGATAGAAAGGAAAGGTTAGTGAATGGCTTCTGCTTCTGTCTTTAATTTTCTCCTGGAACTTCAGCCTTGTGCCTTTTGTCTGTTGCCCGTTGGGGCGGCCCTGTACCTGCCTATTGACCCCTAGCTGTCATGACGAGGTCTTTCTGTCTTTCCTACAGGCTCAGCAGTCTGGGACATGTACTCAGATTTGCCCCCTAGCGAGAGGACAATTACTTTCCCTGGACAGAAGGTAGAATTGTCTTCATGTTTTTAATTGTAGGATATGTACAGGGCGGTTAAAATTAAAGTATCCCTGCTTGAGCATTCCGGACCAAGCTCCAAGGCTTGTAATGAAGATACATTTGAATAACAGGCACTTCAGAGGATGTGCTAGCCATTCATTGAAGAAAAAAATGATTTGTCACAAATTGACAGCAGGTAGTGCTACAAATCACTGGAAGAGTGCTACAATTGCTCAATGTGTCCTCCATTGTGGTCAACAACAGTTTCCACTAGAAGAAAATCATTCTTTATGCTAACGTAACATGTCAGGTGAAATAGCAGTAATGTTTGTTTTCAGATCTTAAAGGGTACTGTAAGAGATCTTTCTGGATACGGTGATGGGGCAGGATGTCTGAAAGTAGGGGCGGGTGATATGTAAAGTGTTGCCTTAGGAACTTCAAGTGATTTGTACTGCCACGGCGCCACCTGGTGGACAAAATTTGTAATGAATAATTTTTCAATAAAGCGATAGCACATCCTATTGTAGTGCCTGTTGTCTAAATTTCTCAACATTAGGAACCTTAGAACTTGCTCCAAACTGCTCTAAGCAGGGATACTTTAGTTTCAAATATATATATATATATATATATATATTCTGTAAAAGGTAACTTGAGGGTGTCCTCTTGTGTTTAGGATAATGGATCAGTGAAACAAGTACACTACCAGTCAGAAGATATCCAACGTGATGAACTGGTGAGTCCATATATAACAATTACTAATGACTGCCGTGTCCTACCACAGTAAAGTAAGGCAACAGGCACTGCTTAGGAAAAAAATCATCACTAATACTGTAGATCCATGTGTCTGTTTATGTTACTAATAGCTCTTTTTATGTAAGACAGCCTGTAGGGATTCCTCATCACAGACACAAACAACACGAGTAAAGGTCTAAGCGCCTGTGATCCTATTTCACTTGTAACAAATTTACTGACAACTGTAATTTTCTTACTGACTTGTTGTCATGCCGTATGGCAGTATGTTAAAAATAACATTAATACCTGGAGAGGATGGGGCGGGGCTACCATCAGAAATTGTGGGGTCTGGGACTGACAAAATAGGCTGGGCTGGGCTGACCCCCCCCCCCCCCTCCTTCCCCAAGAATGGGCGGAGCTGTGGATAATGTGGGTGGAGCTATAGCAGAGGTGGGGCATCAATTGGTGTATAAAGTAATAAAAAAAAAAGAATTGTCAAAATTTGGGCTGTGGGGTTGGGTGTTATTATAACACGTCAATCTACCATATTTATCTAAAACAAACACCAAAGAATATTTTGGTTCTGAATGCACACATATCATTGATTTGCCATAATTGTGTGCTGCGGCCGCACCTGCTTGGCTGTGGATCCGCATGCTGCGATTGGTTTGCAGATGCGCCAAATTCTAAATAAAGCAGCGGTCTCTCCATGGCTGGCTGTCTGTATTTGATCTGCGGCCGGGACCCCTCAGGATCTGGGACTCCAATCCTGGCAGTCCCTCCCTCCCCCCCCCCCCATGGCAGCCCTGGGAAGGGGTGTCAGGAAATCAGTGTGAAGTCAGATGTAAACTGACGTTTGTCGTCAGGTGCAATTGTTAAGACATTTGCAATAATTTTGTCATTTTTGCTAACCACTGAGAACACGACGGACGGCGTGACGAAAGAGGGTATTTAATTCTGGTCACAGATTCAATTAATTTCAGGATTACTTTATTTAGAATAGAAGTTGCTTTATTTGATACGCCCACTTGTACAATTTGATGAGTCTCTCTACATTTCCAGAGACCCTGGGGTTTTACTGCTTGCAGGAAAAGGGGTTCAGGGGGGTCTGGCACTGTATGGAAATTAGGGCTTCTGACTGGCACAAAGCAGACACTAATTGCAGTAACTTGTGACGATGATACCGTCACTGCCAGGCTATATTATAGCAATAATACATTAAGGATTCGTCCCGCAGGAACCGGACACCCTGGTGACGTTTAACCGAGGAGCTCTGATTGGTCTGCTGGTGGTGGCGGTTGCCGTGGCTATGGTTATAATCATCAGCCTCCTACTCATCCGACGCAAGCCCTATGGGACCATCAGTCATGGAATAATAGAGGTGAGATGTCTATCAGATAGCACAGCGCAAAGAGAAATGGTGCACTGTAACCCATAGCAACCAATCGGATGTCAGCTGTTAGAAATCTGGTGTAGCCACTGTAATGAAAGCTGTCACGTGATTGGTGGCTTTGGGTTACAGCACACCCTTGCTCTCTGTACCATGTTAGGAACAGTTCATTGGACAGGGTTGCACTGCACAGCAATTACCGCGCATCTGTCAGCCACGACAAGTTCACCGCAATGAGATGCCACAATGAAGCGCTTTTAATTAAAATCATGGATTCTACCCTTAATTTTAATGTACAAATAAATATTACTGTCTGATACCAACTATATAAAGAGTCTGCCAACCAAGGGGGGTTTCCAAATAGCCGCGATAACGCAATCCATGATGGCGGCAAATGTTATCGCATCTATCTCCACTAAAATCACATTATCGCACCCTGCGTGTTCCCGTTTATTGCACGCGATAATTCTAGCCAACAAAAGCATAGGAAAAAGTTGGGAAATGTGCCTGGACCCCCAAAAAAACGCAACAGAAAACGGGGAAAATGGCTGTTATATGCATTTTCTTTAAATGTGGAAAAAAAATGATAGAAAGCTATTTTTTTCAGCAAAATGAGTGCTCTTATTAAACTTGGGGTACATAAAAATGGGTATGTATTTGGGTCATTTTAGGGGACTTTAAAAATAAAAACGTGGAAACAGACCAATTACTCCCACCTGCAACCCTAAAAACACTTGTCCCACTCATAAAGCACCCCAATATACATGCCCCATACCTTACACCCCAATTTCCATTACTTTGCTTTTTTTTTTTTTACCCCCAAAAATGACGTAATTATTGGCCAATTTAAAATAATTAAAAACATATAAGTGCCTAATTAGACATTCAGGGGGTGTCCCAGGGGTTCTGAACCAAATCCCGACATTTTTAGCTTAAAATAAGGATTTTACATAATTTATCCCTCGCTCAGAGGTGGTGAATAGAAATCTGCGATAAACCCTATGGAGACTTATCGCCACTAACAGGATACAGAATTATCGCAAAACCGTGATATTGCAGCTAATAGGATACCCCGAATTGCTGTTAATATAGTAAATATATGCCTAGTGAGTCACAAACCTATATAGTAATGTTATCTGTAAAGAATTACATTAATTTAATTGTAATAAACATCTACCTATTATGCTTTTAATATTTACAATTATTATCTATTGAATATATGTAATACTCATTCCCTGTAGATTGACCATGTGTAGCAATGCATTAACTCTTAATGCTCTAGGCCAGTGTTGTTGGGCAGCGGCCAATAATATTGGGCGCCCATCAAAGCAATTCAATTGTTGGTCTGATTGGGCTCCCGTTACTTTTTAAGTGCCCAAAAGCATCGGTTCTAGCCACGCAAAGTGCCTAAACCCAGCTAAAATAGTGCCCACAACGTGAAACGTTCCATTTTGGCGGCCAAATTGGACACTTTTTGCAAATTTCTGCTCGCCACCTCAGGAAGGCTGTGGGCAGAAATGTTGGCTCCTTCAAGCGCCACCTACAGTAGTGGTCAGTGTCTAAAAACCTTCCAGACATTTACAAAACCTGTGAGATATTAGCCCCACCTCCATTTACTACATTCCAGTGAAGCTCCACCTATTTTCACAAAAGCTGCATCCCATTAAAGGTCCAAAAATCTGTACCATTGGTAGGAACGAGGAAAGGGTAGGTAGCGCAGTTCATCATCGGTGAGGGAAGGGTGTGTGGGGGTGGAGGGGTCCTAATTGTCTACTTAGCTCTACTCTCATACCTTATGCTTTGTCACACCCCACCCCACCCCACCTCTTCTTCCTGCAGGTGGAAGCTTCCAGGAACCCAGAGGACAAACACCTGAGCAAGATGCAGAACCAGGGATACGAGAATCCAACCTACAGATACCTGGAAGAGAACAACTGAGCGCCAGTCTGGGGGGAGTTGGCGGGTCCATTTATTTTGGGTACAGGGGAGAGACTTTAATTTGGGGGAGGTACAATATGGGTTGGGGGTGGGGATACGAACATACAGGGAATATTTACTAAAAGGGAGCGACCAAAACGTCCAAGAAGAATATTTGATCCCCCCCCCTCCCCCTTCCTTTGAGCTACACACAAGAACCACGTCTCATCTGGGATCAAGATTAAAGGTTACCCAACAGTAGGGTAAGGGTCATACGTGGGACACAACAGGTTAAAGTTTTAGTCTCTCTCCCCTGGAAATGCACTTAAATTATTTATGACTTAGAAGGGAAAAGAGACCATACAGCATTAACCTATTGTAGCGGGATATCTCCCAACTGGAATTCGCCTTGTAATGTAACAGCCGCCCCCTCCCCCACCCCTGCTAATGACATTCTCATACTGCAGAAAAACCAGCAACAAGAGGGGATTTAATATATACTGACCGCGTCCAGCTCTGTCACACAACCACTATCTGCTGCTTTATAATTTATTTCTTATTAACGACGCGCTCTGGTTGGCGGCAGTTGCCGACCACCAGTCTTACCCCTTACCTCCCCCCGACTTACAAATAACATCTGATCTATAACCCCCACGAACCCCTTCCAATCTACCGGCGGCAAAGAGTCCTCTCCTCGAGCGTTCTGAACAGATCCAGATTTCCTTTTTAACAACACGATTTTATTTTATGTACTGGATCGACCAATGTCATTACATTACCAGAGCAAAGTTAAGGCAATCCTTGAGCCTGGCCTGTTAGGTGGGTTTGGATTTTAAATGCTCACACCACCTGTGTAGCGCGCAGGCAGCCATCTTGTTTAAGCCTAGATAGCATTCATGAAAAGCGGTTCATAAATTACTGAACAGGTGGGTAATATTCCAAAGAATATACAGTCTAAATTGGGGCGACATACATCCCTGCACGCAAACCCCCCAATTCTGTATGTGGCCCGCCACCCTTAAAGGGGCCACGAATTGGCCACAACTGAGAGGAATGATATTAGTCAGGGTTCATGGAATTGTTGAGGGTGATAGGCGTACATTAATATTAAACATGAAGGGACAAAGGACGAGAGATAAGGCCGGTGATTCACACCTACAGAAGCCGTGGCACTTTATTCCCCGCCTGAAACTTACCGCCGTGTCCGACACTTCATCGCACATCATGGACCGCACTGGCCCCATCCCTAGAGAGCCACGTGTACGGGAGAGGTCTGTTGTATATACACGTGTGTACATAAGTGTTTTAGATCAGACGCAAAATGCTTTTTATTTGTTTTTTTTTATTTTGCCATTTCTTTTACTCACCCACCTCCCCCAAAAAATAACCGCATTCCTTTCTCCAGAGACAGGGCCATATCCAAAACGGAAGACATCGCTCCGTATTGCTTAGTTTTTAGAAGTCTAAGGGGGGAAATTTACCAAAGCTTCGAAAACAGAGAATTGGTGATGCTGCCCTTAGCAACCAATCAGATGCTGTCTATCATTTCTCTATTGCCTTTTAGAAAATGATAGACAGCATCTGATTGGTCGCTATGAATAACATCACCAATTATCTGTTTTAGACGCTTAAGTACATTTACCCCAAAGTGGTTTAAGCATCAGCGTAATAAGCAGGCCGGAGAACCCACGGCGCGACTGCAGGCCGCAATTTTCCTGTCACTCGTGTTTTCTAACCCCGGTTACTAATGGTCGGGCTTTTTATCACGCATACTAGGCAGCGGCGTAGAGCGTGTTTGTAGTTTAAGGGCACACCTAAACCCTAACCCCAGTTTTATTATCATGCATCGGCACTGCAGCACACGTGATAAACGGATCCCGAGTTACTGCGCGTCCGATGACGTAGACTTCCGCGGCTCTACACGGAGAACTGATGCCTGTGATTAGATGAGAAACAGTGCATGTCCATTACTGTACTTGTTAACATTTTATAATTACAATTTCCAGGAACACTGTGTGGTGGGTGGGGGGGGGGGGGAGGGGGGAGTCACCTGTACGTCACACGCTGTGTAGTCCGGGTGGGCACTGCGTTTGCAGACAGGACTGCTGGATAGAATCATAATAAAATGATGTTGTATTTTAAATTGTCATCATCAATAAATATTAACTTAAAGAATGTCCAGAATAAAGAGTCGCTGAGAATTCCATCCAGCCAGGGGGAAATGTTCCAGGTGTACGGAACACCATTGAAATCTGAGAACTGCACCATGTGTAGAGGACATGAGAAGTTGCACTGTGCAATCTTCTGGATTTTTGCACAGTAAGAGCAGGGGGGGTATAACATCCATACAGGTATCAATGATATTTAGCAATTCCTGCATCTGTAGTACAAGAGAAATTGTACTGTGCACAAAATAGGATTCACTACTGTGATAGGACATGAGAGATTGGGGTAGATTTATCAAGATGAGATAAATATTACAACTTCCTTAGTGTATGCTGAGGCAATACACACAGGTCCCCATAAATCCAGTGATTGTATGATTATCACCCATCCGATAACAGGGAAATAGATCACAGCTGTGGGGGCACGCTGACATCATCACAAATAAATCAGCTGCCACATACTTTAGTAAACAAAAGTGAAAGGATGAGCTGTAGGCCGCAGGGTTTCTCCGGGCTAAGCGGCCACCCTCAGAGTACATTATGCGAAGGAACGCTCTCTTCAGGGCAAATAAATAGTTTAGAAGAGCCCGCCGCACCGACCAGCTCATAGACACACTACAAGGGGTCCATTGACGTGCTGTGGACCGAGGTCTGTGGTCATTTCACCTAACCTCGGTCATGGTTGATGGTGAGGCGTTGGGGGCACAACACACGAAGGGACCATGACAACACTAGGCCAAATTTGCAAAGAAATAGACTCGTCTCAGTTTTACCTGCATTATTCGTGGTACCAGCTGTGTGGCAGTATTAATGCCATATATATGTATACAAAACAAAAAGTCTCGTCATTGGCGCCAACATCTGTGTAATGCAATGGTTCCCAAACTCAATCCTCAAGGCACCAATCCAGGTTTTAAGGATGTCTATGGCTGAGCACAGATGGTTAATTTGAATTGAGTAAGGTACTAATTAAATCACCTGTGGTCAAGCATGGATATCTTTAAAACTTTGGATGTAATGGTGGCATTTTGGTTGCTGTCAATCAAGGCTTCGTTGGGTGGACGTTACCCTCTGTGCCCGAGAGGTAAGTGCATTTACCTGAAATGTAATGGCGTAATGGACATATATACCAATGACATTGGCAACAATCCAGGTTGTCAAGTGTACCCAACCATACCATGATGCATGCCATCCACTCATGCTCCTCCAGTCATGTCTGCCTGTCCTGCCTATTATAGGAAGGGGAATGGTGGCAGCCACTAATTAGCAGTCAACTACATGTTGCAGCACAAACACCTCTTGGGTAATGGTGGTCATTCAGAGTTGATCACTAGCTGCATTAATTCGCTGTGCAGCGATGAGGGGGGAAAAATGGCACTTCTGCGCATGCGGCGCAATGCGCACACGCGACGTACTATTACAACGGCCGATGTAGTTTCACACAGGGTCTAGTGATGCTTTTCAGTCGCACTGGCTGCCGCAGAGTGATTGACAGGAAGGGGGCGTTTCTGGGTGGCAACTGACCGTTTTCAGGGAGTGTTCAAAAAAACGCAGGCGTGGCTGGGCGAACGCAGGGCGTGTTTGTGACGTCAAAACTGTAACTGAATGGTCTGAAGTGATCGCAAGCGCTGAGTAGGTCTGAAGCTACTCTGAATCTGCACAAAATTAATTTTGTAGCCGTTCTGCGATTCTTTCGTTCGCACTTCTACTAAGCTAAAATACACTCCCAGTGGGAGGTGGCATAGCGTTTGCACGCTGCTAAAAACAGCTAGCGAGCAACTCGGAATGACCACCAATGTCTTAATAAAAGTTCTCACAATGCTTTCCGATTGAGTAGGTGCACCCACATGCAATGCAGATGGGGTAGACCTTAGTGGCCCATTGGCCAACAATACAACAGAGATTGATTGAATTTGTTTTTATCATTTGTTTTTAGTGCTTTATAAAGCAATTATCTATTGAAAATAAGTATCAAAGTCCATGGAAGTGATGGAACACAAATACTGAGCAGTTGGCCAATATTAATATATAGGAGACAATTCCATTTGGCTGTCCCTCGCCCAGCCATTTATTGCTATATGCAGAGTCCCTTTGCCCATGGCGGACAAAGCTCTACCAGCAGGAACAGTGAGAACGGGGGCAGTATGCACATCTATAAGTCACGTTTTGGAAGCCAAGGTCCCCGATTGGCTGGTAATACGGTTAGTAATATTAGCACATCCAAATAAAGATTACATATAGCACAAGCATCAAGCACACACTTGCTCTGGATAGATGAATAAGAGGCCACGGGAGGGTCTCGCACAACCCACCGAGTCAGTACAGTGTTCCAATGAGCCTCGTTGTACCAGAGGTCAGCCTGTTCCATCCCAACACTGTGCACATGGTTTTAATCTAATAATGTCATAACAAATGCCCATATACAAGTTCCCTAATATTCAGGCACTAAGAGGCAGAATGCTGCCAAATGTAACACGTAGACCAGAGGTTCTCATGGCACCCCGATGGTCCAGGTTTTCGGTATATCCTAGGCTCAGCAAAGATGGTTAAATCAAATGGACTGCGTTACTAATGAAGTCACCTGTGGACAAGCATGGACAAACTTAAAATCTGGACTGTTGAGGTGCCTTGAGGACCACATTTGTGAACCTCGGACGAAGACTATTTAAAGGCATGGGGAGAAGGGTCCCTTGGGGGGGGGGGGGAAAAACCATGTAGTTCCAAATTTGCTGGTAGGGGAAAGAAACTGCACTGACCCGAAAGTTTAATTCCAAAATCAAAAAGTGCAATGGGTTCTCTTCACTATACATTTTATATAAACCGAATTTGACGGCAGATAAGAACCACTTGGCCCACCTAGTCTTCCCCCTTTTTTTTTTACCATATTGGTAGATTTTGGCAACATACTTTCCTTCTCCCATGCCTTGAGTAGTACTCGCTCTAAACTTTGCGGCATTCCGCCTATTAGAGAGAGAGGCAAACTTCTCCGTATAGGAAGAATTATGGCCACCTTGTATAATCTATCAATTGTGTGAATAGAGGTTTCGTACATGGAGTTTAAGAACATCCATTTATTTCATACATAAAACATACCAAAAAAATTTATAATACAAAAATAAAAAAAAAGTCAGAGGTTTGGGAGACTGTAGAGAGGGGGCGTCAACGAGCAAAGTGATCTCAGCCCCAGGACAATTTCCGAAAACCCGATCTCTAGAACCTGGACAATCGGTGGAAGAACCGTTCTCAATCATGACCATTTTCAGCAATTTATACAAATGAAATAAACACAAAATGGAAAAATGAGTAAAGTGAAAAAACAAAAACACTATGCAATACTAGAATATAAACCGGAAATAAAACTGCTGAATGACACGCTACTTGCTATGTACAGAGTGCGGACTTGTGTCTCTTAATACATCAAAAATGAACGAGCCCAGGGATTAAACATCTGCTTATAAATTAGATCCGGGGAGGGGGACAGAGATAACAGCTGCACATTGCCCCACACAGGCAAATCATAAGTCCCGAATGTCTGAAGAAAGCAGAATGTGACCCAAATCCCCGCCGTAATCCTCCCCGGCATCCTGTCGCGACGCTATGATCCGTCTCCTCACATGGTGAAGTAGTAATACATTGCAGCAAACATGACCAGCATCTGCAGAGAGAAGGTGATGGTTACACACTGGCAGATGCCATATTGATGTTACACAACAGATTACAGCAGCTCTGTGTAACAGATCCTAATACACACATGCATCCCTAGGCTGCACGGTCAGCGGAGTCCCAGCCACAGAGCTCACTCTTAGGGGCAGACGCTAAACCAGCTAGGGTCAGCGTAACTTTTCTCTTGCTCGAAAACACCGCACATCTTCACAGGCAAAGTTTCACTTATCGCACCAACTTAAGGCCCAGATTTATCAAGCCTTGGAGAGTGATAAATAGCACGGTGATAAACTACCACCCAATCGGCTCCTGTCATTTATCAAACACAGCCTGTGACATGTCCGTTAGGAGCTGATTGGCTGGGATTTTATCACCATGCAATTTACCACTCTCCAAGGCTTCATAAATGGGGACCTAGCTACTGTATTTTGGCTTCAATGGTTGAGGAATTGCAACTATATCATACTTGCTTGCTCTCCTGGAACGGCCAAGTGGATTAAGAAAATCGCGTGGCACTTTCTCCCCCCCCCCCCCCCCACTTACACACACCCACACACCCGGGAAGGTGGTCACGTCTCCCCCCGGATCTGGCCTCTATCTGCCCCCAGTCTTCTCTCATTAGCCGTCAGATGACACGATTTTGGGCCGAATCGAGTCATCATAACCACGCCCCCACCCTGCTGTACAATGCCGGTAATTTTTGGCCTTGTATAGTGGGGGTGTGGCTACAATGACGTGAACACATCACCACGCCCAGCTCTCTATACCGTGCTGCACCCCCGAACCGCCCCCCTGTTCCGCCCCACTGTGTTGTCCTGGACTCCTGGCCGTACCCTCCTCCCGTCGAGGGACTTAAGAAAGTTGGTAAGTATGAACTACATCAGGCCTGGCCAACCTGTGGCTCTCCAGCTGTTGTAAAACTACAAGTCCCATCATGCCTTGCCACAGTTTTGCTATTAGGGAATGCTAAAACTGAGGTAGGGCATGCTGGGATGTGTAGTTTCACAACATCTGGAGAGCCACAGGTTGGCTAGGTCTGAACTACATGTTCCAGCATGCAGACGAGCACCGCCACTGAACTTCCTGTCAATGGCTGCCAGCATAGGTGTGCGGACATTGGGGCTTATTTATAAACTTTCTTTTCCATAGATTATATGTAGAAAGCGCAGTGTCTGCATCATTTTATGAGTCCTTGTGATGTACTAACAGCCTAATGCAGATTTCACAGAAACCTCCTGCAGAGGGCTAATTAGCGCTGCGCATCGCAGCCTCCATCATCATCAATCGGGACTACAGTCTGGCCCCTCTGAAAGAAAGTTTAGCCCCATCAGGTTAAACCCTATACAGATGGCATAAACGGCTTTATTCCTTTTTAGGCATTCGTAGGAGAGGGATCTTCCGATCCCCCCCTCCCGCAGCCTCCGTGCGGCCCTGATCCCAGAAACTGACAGAGTATCAAAGCTTGGAGAGGGATAAAGTGAAGAGAGATAAAGTACCAACCAATCAGCTCCCAACTGTCACGTTACAGGCTGTCCAAAAAATTCTAGAAGCTGATTAGTTTCATAGTTTCTCTCTCTCCACGCTTTAATAAATCTCCTCCTAAATGAGAAATTCTACATGTTAAAGGTTTAAAATAGACATCAAGGGCATGGCCAGGCCATGTTAGTGGTGCCAGGGTGGGCATGGGTCCGCACGGGAGCCATGATACTACTATTACACAATGGTCAGGCCGTAACCCCTGGGCCGGTTTATGGCAAACAGCTGCGATCTCCACGGCTTGGAAGTTGCAGGTGGAATATGTCACAGCTAGGAGCTCCTGTCGTCCAACTTACCGTCCACATGAGGATAGCAAATCCGAACCACGAGATTCCCCACGTGTAGCTGTCAATCGCGTGGCCAATATGATCGAAACATCCCTGAAAGAGAAGGGTTTCCATCAGTACTGAGCGGATCGTTCTCCTAAGTCTCTCTAAATGATGGAGCTTCCACCCATGGGCCCTATTCTCCACAGGCGACCCCCGCCATAGAGACAGACCTAGACGACCATCCTTACCGTAGAGAAGATGTAATCGGGGTACCCGACACGGCAGCCTTGCACATTCAGGATCTGGAAGTTGTTGTCTCTCTGGCAGCACCAGAACGGCCATGGCGCGGTGGACTCGTTATACGAACTGCGGAAAGTGGACGCGTAGTTAATCCAGTCAGCGGGCCCGTCGACACCACAGCACCCTTTCTGAGAAAAAAAAAAAAAAGTGGGTTTTACTTTGGTATTCCAGTATATTGCACCAACACAAACCGCGCCTACTCTCGTTCTGGGGGGGGACCGGTTCCGGCAGCCTCATGCGTCACACAGAACCAGGAGAGGATCGTCTGCTGGGCTTTAACGTCACGGGTGCAGAGACATAACGTCACGGGTGCAGAGACAGCGGTGGAATCACACTTACCTCCAGCATGAGTCTGTTCCAGAAGTTGGTGATGGCCACCCCCTGATTGGAGTTGTCAGTGTATCGCTGCAGCATCTGCTGCTTTATTATGTTGGAATTTATCATCTGTCCAGAGAATCAAATACAGAGCAGTTAGCAACGGACAACGCCCCAGTATGCGTCTCCAACACACAACTTATCCACCCCACCCCTAACTACCGCAGAACATCTTTGCTCCAACTCTTAGCATTTTATTGGCACGAGAACCCCAAAGTACAAATAGCCAATGTGCTGTGACGGCTACCGGGGATTCTGTGCATGTGCGGTCAGCTAAGACCGCACAAGCACAGAGGCCACTTCCGGGGGAACCCTCTACCAGCGACAAGAGCAATGTGTAGCCCATAGGCTACAATTTATTATTTATTAGGCTACAATAGGCTACCGCCATCTGAAGATGCTGCAGGGATCAATATAAGGAATATTTGGTAAACCTATGGGGGATGCAGCTGTGGGTAGCAATAGATGGACCTCACAGGAGGAAGGAACCAGCACCGCGGAGAGAAGCCCATAGGCTTCTATGGGGGTATCACCAGCAAAAGCTGGCGAACGCCGCCGCAGCGCTGACTGGCCGGCCGGCCTGAGAATAGTACCAGGAAAATGCATTTTCCGTTTAGCACATCCCACCTGAGGCCTGTGAGATACATGTATGAACTAGTTGTCTACCAAAGAGGTTCAAAAACTTGTTCCTCAAAGCTCCTTAACAATCCAGGTTTTAAGTACATAGATGAACCATGAATATCTTTAAAACCTGGACTAGGGGCATAACTACCATGGGTGCAACAGGTGCGGCTGCTATGGGGCCCAGGCTGCCTGCAGGGCCTGCCACTCCCTCTACACCCAATCACGCATGGATTGGGCAATTGGGATTCAGCCAGCTGGCCCTAGGCAACCTATTCCAAGCCTAGGACCGGTGGAAGTTTTGAAGCATTTGGATGGCTACGGTGATCAGAGTTCCCGGCCACCCTAAGCTGGATGCTCTAAACTCCACCCTCTGACACTCCAATCTGTGTCACGAGTGGTGGAGCCCCCTGGTCACGCAAAACTCAACCAAAGCTTCACCCTCTGGTCGTGCTAAGCTCCGACCACAGCCATTTAAACTGAGGCCCAGTGGGGAAGCCCCCTGGGCATGCTAGTCTCCGCCCCTTGCCTTGTGAAGCACCTATGGTTTGTTGTGAGACATGGGGTCTACAACACAAGATACATCAAACTATAGGTCTACCAGCAACAGGCCACCCCATAACAATTGAATGTACCCCCACCTGAATTCACGTATCGCAGTTTCACATTTGTTCAACTTGCTTACTATCCAGATCCTGCCCACCGCAGCCCCAAAATACAACAGTGCAACTTACGTAATCCCTATGGGTGAAAGATGTTATACAGGAAGCGCATTCAAATATATAGACAATCATCATCAACACCAGGTACTAGGGAGAAATACAGAAACAAAGCGTCACACGTCCAATAATATACAGTGCAAATAAGTGTGATAAACACGTTACAAACTGGAAAGATGAAGGGGGCAACTGAAGTTTGAATGAAGAGAAACGCAATGAATAGTTGGACATTAAATTTTTAACCTACATTCTCCAAATCATCAATATGCAATTTGTTAATCACTTGTGTTACGTTTTTTGATGCCTTATGGTTGTAATCTAGAACTTCTAATTGCACCTTGATCTTGTTTTTAAAAAATTAATTTCTTGGCGTCTCTTATCTAAAGTTAACTTTTGCAATCTAGAGAACCCAACACTCTGCGCCTTTCTTTGACTGACCAGCAGAAGATGATGGGACTTCTAGTTCCACAACAGCCAGAAAGCCACATATTGCCTATACGCCACGCGTTTCATCAACTTGCTGAGGAGATCTGTTGTGTGTGGAGCGAAGACTTTTTAATGAGCGATCTTGAGCTATTCAACAGTCAATAAAAAGCCATGGTGACAAGTCAGAGGATACGAATTGTTTTTGGGTTCTAGGAACGGACACCTAAAGGCATCACGAAATAACACTTACCGCCATAAGCATCATCCGGTTGCCCTTTATTGCGGCTACGATGCCCAGAATTGCCACTAGGAAGAACGAGAAGCCGCAGAATATGCCAATCCAGCCGCCAGCAAATACGTCATCTTTTCCAGTCACCCCCAAAACAGGGTAAACGTAGTACGGGTCTGTGGTGGCCCAGATGGTTTCGGCAAACAGCGCCAAACCACACAACTGTAATAAACAGGTCACACATTAATATCAGTGTCTAAGATAAGCGTTGCACAAACAGCAGCCTAGTTGCCCTCTATTGGTACTGAGGTATCCATCAAACCTTCTAAAGTGGACAGTTGGAGAAGTCGCCCATAACACCCAATCAGCTTCTGTCTATCATTTTATAGAATGTACTTGATAAATGATAGCTAGAAGCGCATTGGTTGATGGCTTTAGGCCTCCTCAGTCACTACTTTTTAGAAGATTGGATACATCTCCCAACCCACTCCACACCAGGAGAGCATTGACCGATGGGCCTTCTCACACCAGACAGTGACCCGTCCCATGGAAAGAAAAATTCCCCAAACACACAGCACATATAATTACTAAAATGGCCTCAAGGCGGTAGAAAAAAAAAAAAAAAAAAAACACATGTTCCCCACGCCAAAAGAACCACTTCATTAATAGCCTTCCGGTTCCACCACTCCCACCAGACCAGTTTCACACAGAGTCCGGATTGACCTGTACAGCCACATTCCGGAAACCTGTACCTGGGGCTTGTGAGCAGGAATATAAGAAATCTATAGCAAGCACAGAACTATTCTATATTAGAGCAGGTCGAAATTCAAGCATTTTTTTGCCCCTCAGCTTGACATGTGTGGGCCTCAGCGAGCGCACATCGCCCACGGAGGGGTATTAATGAAAGCAGCACCTGGCTGGGGCAGCAAATTCCACACAGTCCTGAAGAAATATGCAGTTCCACAAATGCAGAGAGTACGTGCAAAGATAAGACTATTATTCAAGCACTGCAGGCGCTGCTACATTTGAGGCCGAATAAACTTCATGGATACTGCGCAGACAGGAGGTGGCGCCATGCTGTGCCGGAGGTGGCGTCGCTCTGTGCCAGAAAACTGACAAAAACAGTCGTTCAGACAAATTGGGTAAATCAAATGGATTTACCCAATTTGTCTGATTGACCATTTTTGTCTGTTTTTCAGTGTTTGGGAGCAAATGGTCAATTGTCATTTGCTCCCCATACATTGCCAGATCTTCGTTCCAACCAGCCAGGTTGGACAATAAATCTTTAGGTGAATGGCTAGTCTAACCTCCCCAGGCAGTGCAAGGTCACAAAGCCATCTAAAGATTCCTATGATTGTGCATTAAAATACAGGCCTAACAGGTTGATCTCCAGTAAATCTGGTTGCCGGAGATCTCTGTGACCCCGAACAGAGCAATTCCAATGATGTTGCGGGACATTCTGTAATTTCTTCACTGACCAAGGGAAGATCTTGCTGAAGCCACTGAGGAGGCAGGGTCACTGGTGGGACCAGTATATAGATCCAGGGTCGGACTGGGGCATGAAGGGCCCACCGGGGTGATGCAGTGGTTGGGGCCCATGTTTAGGGGTGTGGCCACTCTCCAGAGTGGGTGCGGCCAGCTTCCACATAGTCCTGTGCACTACAAGGTTACATATGTATAATGTATCATTTTGAGAGCACAGTCTGGAACCTGATCCCTAGTGGAGGAGGTGGGCCCCCAGGCAGTGGGGCCCACCGGTGGTTTTCACTGTGCCCCTGTGGGCCAGTCCAACACAGTATAGACCACATAATACAACAGTATCAACATATTCTCCAAGATCAGAATAATTTATCCCATGGACAATACTTCCAATTGCCAACATTTTGTGCATTTTTCCAAGGTAATATTTTTGGATTTTAAAAACAAAAAGAAGCAACCCATACTAGTATATTAGTGCATTGTGTAAAACTATCTACAAATTTGTTTTACTATTTGCCCATTTTAATCGTCCCTTTCACTTGATTTAATGCCAGTGGCTACAGTATGCAAATTAGGGGGGAAACAAAAACATCTACACCCCCAAATGATGTTTTGCAGACTACCTTTTTAGACCGCCATCTTGTGACCCGGGTTATTGCACATGAGCACGCAGTAACCCGGGTTGCTGTGTGGTCTGAAAGGGCCCAGGGAAATTATCCCAGGTCGACCCGGTATTCAACCCTGCTAGCGACCAGGGTTCAAAACCCTGATCGCTGTGTGGTGCGAGCGGGTAGCCGGGTCAATGCGACCAGTTTCCCATTCACAGTGTCCAAGCGCCGCCCTCGCACCATCACCGCTGATATCACAAACACGGCACTATGGCTTGGAACACCAGTGTGAAAGGGGCCACGTACGGTTCCCGGGAAGCACCCATGTACGGTTCCCAGGTGCCTGTTGCGGTCTGAAAGGGGTATTACTCTTTGTATTAGCAATTTGCTAATTAATTTATTGAACACTGCAGTTTGTAAATCTCAGACCAGGATCCTTGAAAGAAATCACTAAGTACTATTTATTATAAGACCTGGTTTCCTGAATATTTGTAGCTGTTAAAGTAACTCCACCATTAAATACCTTTGGGGAGGATGGGGGGGGAGTTCTAGAGTATGCACTCGTACCTCTTGAACAGACGTGAAGTCTCCTGGAGACTAGTTCTTTTCCTAATTATATGGATATTTGAGATGGTGTTGCTGTTTGGCAGGGCCATAACTAAACATTTTGGTGCCAGAGAGTGAATTGGCACCCCCCACCTACACCACATTTTTCCAATGGGGACATAAGGCGAACACCCTCAAGAGGAAGGGGCATGACAAAAATTTGGACAGATCACATTTGGACACTTTATACCACATTCATGCATTTAACTTGAGAGCTCGGTTATTATTCAGTTACAATACCCTTTATTAAATGACATTCAATATACCGCCATACCCAGGATTCAAACCCATAACCTGTTGCCTTCCAGAAGTAGAAGTTCTGAATATTGACATTAAGACTGTTGACATGGACTGGAGGTCGACACTGAACATTCCTATGGGAAACTGCATGTTTGCATTATGAATGTCAACATTCAGACCATGCCTAATGTTCATACCACACCCCTGTGTCTATTAATATGGGTTCCAGAGTACATAGCAATGAGCTATTTAGTGTTCCCAGCATGGACAGAAGCCACCACTAGACTCTTTCCTGTTGTTCTCCTCAATGCTTTTAGAAGGTATAAGTGCCCACAGATACTCCAAACACCTCACTAAGACAGAGACCACTGACCAAACAAGAAAAGCGTCACCTATATTGACAATTTGTATGCGGTTGTGTGTATACAGTACCAGCTCTGATGGTTACAGTGGACTATTGGGTGCTTGGTGGTGGGTCTATATTCTGTCAATCTCTCTACCCCCAACAAACAAAGATGAAACCCTCAACTCACCATAATGACGACATTTCCAAACACAATGACGGCCACTAGGCCTGCAGACCCTTTCTCCGCCATCTGTACGATCTGCAAAAGACAAATGTCATACTGGATTAGATAGGAATGGTCTCCAGAGTTCTAATGCGCCATATACAACAACGCAACTTCTCTGCTTTAACGCCCTGCCTCTTATATTGTGCAGATACTGCATGATGGTGGTTACGGCATATCAGTGGCCTACGTGCAATGGAGGAGCCCATCAATGAGGACACCAGTTGCACTTCAATAGAACACTGCATGGTTTCATTCACAGCAGTTGATTTATTTTTGTACCCTTCACTCAGCTCTTCCCTGTTTAAGGAAAGTAGCCCGCCACCGCGTCTCTCTGATCTACAGTGTGTCACGCTACATATAGGCGCTTAGTAAAGTGAAGCCCCTATTCTACCATTTTTTGGATGGACACTGTTACATCCTTGCTTGGCATTCTCCTGCTCATACCAGATGCCCCTTGGAATACACTTCTACATAGAAGAGCTTTAAAGATTGGAAAAGAATGGTGCGTAACCCATAGTAGAACGGCCATCTTTTGCTCTCTGCAATATTCTCGTTTTCTTTCCACCAGCAGAAAGAAGGTGGCCCGGGAGGAGAAAAACAAAAAGGAAAATGCCACATTCTTAATCCCTACATAAAAATCTACAGAGTAACATTGTAGAGTTGTTCCTACCTGAGCTACACAAAACACTGCCCCAGGAGTCAGGAACCCACCACTGGGCAAAAAGTATCTATCATGTTTCCCTCTGGACATGGTGCATCAAGTAGCCCCCCTTAAACTATACCATACTTGCCTAAGGTCCTGGAGGTTGGGGGAGGCTCTTGATTTCTCAGGTAACATAGTAACATAGTATCTGAGGTTGAAAAAAGACAATTGTCCATCGAGTTCAACCTATTTGTGGTGTCCTCTGCATGATGATTTGACTAAATAGTAACTATAATGCATGACTATGCACCATACCCCTGGATATCCTTATCCAATAGGAATTTATCTAACCCATTCTTAAAGGTGTTGACAGATTCCACCATTACAACTCCCTCGGGCAGGGAATTCCAAACACGTATTGTCCTTACCGTGAAAAAGCCTTTACGCCGTATTGTGCGGAATCTCCTCTCCTCTAACCTGAGCGAGTGTCCACGAGTCCTCTGTGTTGATCTAACCAAAAACAGGTCCCGCGCAAGCTCTGTGTATTGTCCCCTTATATATTTGTAGATGTTGATCATATCCCCTCTTAGTCTCCGCTTTTCCAATGTAAACATGCCTAGTCTTTCAAGCCTTTCCTTGTATTCCATCGTCTCCATGCCCTTAATTAGTTTGGTCGCCCTCCTTTGTACCTTTTCAAGCTCCAGTATATCCTTTTTGTAGTACGGTGCCCAGAACTGTACACAGTATTCAAGGTGTGGCCTCACTAGTGATTTATATAATGGGAGTATAATACTCTCGTCCCTAGCATCAATACCCCGTTTTATGCATGCTAATATCTTATTAGCCTTCTTTGCTGCAGTCCTACTTTGGGTAGTACTGCTTAGCTTGCTATCTATGAGGACACCTAAGTCCTTTTCCAGTACAGAATCCCCTAGTTTTACCCCATTTAGTAGGTAGGTGTAATTTTTGTTCTTGTTACCACAGTGCATTACCTTACACTTGTCTGTGTTGAAGCGCATTCTCCATTTGTCTGCCCATGCTTCTAATTTAACTAAGTCGTTTTGAAGAGACTCGGCATCCTCCTCTGTATTTATAGCCTTACACAATTTGGTATCATCTGCAAAAATTGACACCATGCTCTCTAGACCTTCTGTTAGGTCGTTAATGAAAATATTGAACAATAGCGGTCCTAATACTGAGCCTTGCGGCACACCACTTAGCACTTCAGTCCAAGTTGAAAAATATCCATTAACCACAACGCGCTGCTTCCTATTATCTAACCAGTTTTTGACTCAAGTGCATATTGTGCTTCCTAGCCCTGATTCTTGTAGCTTGTATATAAGTCTCATGTGTGGTACAGTATCAAACGCTTTGGCAAAGTCTAAAAAGATTACATCCACGTCTTTACCCTGATCTAGGTTTGCGCTTACTGTTTCATAAAAGCCAAGTAAGTTGGTTTGACAGGATCTGTCCTTCATAAACCCATGTTGATTCCTTTTAATGACCTTATTGGTTTCAAGGAACTTCTGAATACTATCTCTTAGGATACCTTCCAATACTTTCCCCACTATAGATGTAAGACTAACTGGTCTATAATTACCTGGTTCAGCTTTACTTCCCTTTTTGAATATAGGCACTACTTCCGCTATACGCCAGTCTTTGGGAACCATACCTGATATAACTGAATCCTCAAAGATCAGGGATAGCGGTTTTGCCAGTTCAGAGTGAAGCTCCATTAGAACCCTTGGATGAATACCAATCGGGCCCTGGTGATTTATTAATCTTTAAATGTTTTAAATCGGTGACAGACTACTTCCTCGCTTAAATAAGTACCTATCAGTGTGATATTGTCCTTATTGAGATTGTGTGTCAGTCCCTGAATTGGGTCCTCTCTAGTGAATACTGTTGAAAAAAAACTAATTTAGTGTGTCCGCTATGTCATTATCATTTTTGCTTAAGACTCCCAAGGTGTCCTTCAAAGGGCCTATACTCTCCTTTTTTAATCTCTTGCTATTGATGTATTTAGACCCCCACACCCCCAGAACGGATTCAGTATGATTTCCCGATTGACAGGATGCCGGTCAGAATCTAGACAACCCCTCCAAAAGTACCCTAACCCTCCCCTGCCCCCTAAACCCCCTCCCCTAACCATAACCTTCCCTGCCCCCTTACCCCCTTCTAATGCCTAAACCCAACATTCCCTCCATGTGGCAGGACGCAAACGCATCCTGCTGGAACAACCAAAGGGATTCCGGGCATCAATATTTTGACGCCGGCATCTCGAGCTCCATTGGGATTTGAACGCTGGCCTTATGCAGTCGTTAGGAAATTCCAGCATTGGTATTTTTACCGCTGGGATCCCGCCCAGCAGTATTTTAACTACATCGCCCCGAAACAGTATGTGCCCCTCCCACGTCCCACATGCTTCCTAGTGAAGCGGGCAGGATGCGGAGAAAACCACCGTAACTGCAGGGGTTTAATAACTCGATGGGCATCATTAGGCCTATTGATATGTCACCCCAGCCCCCGAAGTGGCTAGCAGTGTCTCCTCTCCAGGTTTTTCCCAGAGAGGAAACAGTTTCCCACCCAATTACATCCCCTCTGTACAGTCCACACATATCCTCACATTTTCTCTCTGCACTTTCCCATCCTCCTGACCCTTGGCCAACATTGCTGTACGACCGTATGATACAGCCCACCAAGAACCTTTGCAATCTGGTGGACCATTATTCAATACACAGCAGCTATCCTTATGCATCACTGCCTATTGCCCTATAGAGTGTAAGCTTGCGCACAGGGCCCTCCTAAGCTCTATGTCTGTCTGTTATTACGCAGTCTTGTTTATCACTGTGCAACAGAATATGCTGCACTGTATAAGAAACTTTTACCATATAAATATGTATTCAGTGTTCATTCTAGCACCCTGCACCTTTCAAAACTTTAGCAGTTCCTCTTTCCTGCCTGGGGTGTCACTCTCTGCCCTGGTGCTTCTCAGAACACTCTGCTTTGTATCTCAGCACTAAAATACAGAGCAGTGTGTTCTGAGAAGCACCACAGCAGAGAGCGACACTCCAGGCAAGAAAGAGGAACTGCACGTGTTTTGAAAGGTGCAGGGTGCTAGAATGAACACTAAGTATTATACCCAACAACTGCCAATCCCCCCCAAGGTAACTGCACTCAGGGCCACCAACAGGGGTGGACTGCCAGCATTGGCATCCTGAGACCCTAATAGGCCCACCTCTGCCTCCTACTGTTGATACCTATTTCTGATGGCAGCCCTGGTCGTAGCTATAGCTAGGAGGTGGGAACAACACAACCAGAGCTGGGAGAACGGTTAATGATGTCTCCCTGGCAAAGGGCACAAGCAGCACCTGCAGCAGAAACCAGAGAAATAGGTGGTGCACTAGAGGGGGGCAGGAGGCGGCACCTGGTCTGCTGGAGCCCAGTGACGAGAAGTGGGTGACGTATGTGCCACTATCATAGGTGAGAATGGGCCGCTATGGCAGGACTAGGTGCGGACTGGGGGCAAGGAGATACAACAACACATCTACTGGGCCCCCCTAGTTTAGGATTCCCACAGGAGATGTAACATTGGGGCCTGTCTGTTGTGAGTGACAGACCACACAATTCACAATTTCTGATGGCAGCCCCGACTGCACTGGGCAGTAGACTTCATCTATGAAAGTCCCAGATATATACTTAGTGTGAGTGTCACAAACATACTCTAAGCCAGGCATGTTCAAACTGCGGTCCTCCAGCTGCTGAGAAACTACACATCCCAGCATGCCCTGACACAGCTTTAGCATTCTCTGACAGCAAAACTGTGTCAGGGCATGCTGGGATATGTTGTTTCACAACAGCTGGAGGGCCGCAGTTTGGACATGCCTGCTCCAAGCCATAGGTCTGCAAACTCAGTCCTCAGGACCCCACACAGTGCATGTTTTGCTGGTCACCCAGCAAGTGCAAGATGTATTAATTACTCAGACATTTTAAAAGGTCCGCAGGTGGAGTTAATTATTTCACTTGTGATTCTGTGAGGAGACCTGCAAAACATGCACCGTGTGGGGTAATGAGGACCGAGTCTGAGAACCTGTGATGTAAGCGGAGTCCTTGAAGTCAAGATCAGTCCTTGAAGTCTATAATGGTCATATATGGGATTACTTATATGCAACTGCTATAGTTTTATTATGAAATCATTCTTTATGTGTGAATAAAAGTTCTCAGTGATTTTGTATTGGCTATTGTGGACACTTTAAAATTTTGATGCGCCCCCTCTGGTAAGATTCCTCACATTCCATCTAATACCCCAGAAGGTATCGCATTCCGGAGCTTGGTGCATATAAACGTTAAGAGGCCAAACCCTTGAAGACGACATTTATGGAGGTTTGACAGTAAAATATAATTTGCTGCCTCAAGCCCTAAACTATATTTACTTCATTTTTTACATTTTTTTTTTTTTGTAATAAAAAGGTTTTATACTCCGCACAAAGCAGTTTGTTAAGGATTTTGCTCCGTATTATCCCAAGAAACAGAAGCGGCACCATAACAAATCAGGTACTGCCGCAGTCTGTTAAATAGACGTCCCCAGTGACTGCACGCTGTGGAGACGGACGCCCCTCTTATGTATTGGGTAATGCAAAAATAAGGCTTAGGGAAATAGGTTTTGCCAGCGTTAGGGTTCGACACCCTGTAGTAAATATCCCGCTGTACCAGTAAAGTGCATTGATGCACTATTTCCAGTGTCAGGACGAGGGAGCTGCAGCTTGGGTGTGTCACTCACCCACACGCAGGTACTACCAGAGGTAAACACCATCCTATTCCCATGCAGCACGTATCAGACAGCCACAGCCTATGTTACTGAGGATTGCAGGCAGCTTTTCCCAGCTCCTTCAGCAGGTAAAGGGTTTACATACAACCACCATAGCTACAGCATGCCAACTTATGTCTCTCTAGATCAGGCATGTCCAAACTGCGGCCCTCCAGCTGTTGAGAAACTACACATCCCAGCATGCCCTGACACAGCTTTAGCATTCTCTGACAGTAAAACTGTGTTGTGGAACTGAAACTCCCAACATGTCTGTCCTACACACCAGAGGATCTGACAGCTATGATGAAAGATAACCAAAGGCCATGCTGGAACCTGTAGATCAACACCTAGAGAGGCACAGATGGGTAACAATCTATATATACACACATATCTCTCTCTATAATATACACATATCTCCAGAGGTGGATTGGCCACAGGGTCTACAGGGAGGATTCCCGGTGGGCCGACGCACCCGTGGGGCCTGTTTTGTTTGAGGACATGTGATCCTTTTTATAGACATAATCAATAAGATGCAAAATAATTTGCATATATGAAAATGACTTTGCCACTTAGCCTGTGATTGCAGATGATCTAGTGCAGGGGTTCTCAAACTCGGTCCTCAGGACCCCACACAGTGCATGTTTTGCAGGTTACCCAGCAGGTGCACAGGTGTATTAATTACTCACTGACACATTTTAAAAGGTCCACAGGTGGAGCTAATTATTTCACTTGCATTTCTGCGAGGACACCTGCAAAACATGCACTGTGTGGGGTCCTGAGGACAGAGTTTGAGAACCTGTGATCTAGTGTATGCTCTGTCTGCCTGCTTGGCTGACATATAAGATTGAGTGAATAGTGATTGGGATACGGTTGGTGTAATAAGCAAGAAAATATATTTTTCTAATGAATAATATAGTTTCCTAAATTCTGAAGGTGTTTCACTATCTGGGAAGTCTGGGTTTGGGTGCTTCTGCCACGGCCCATGGCTGGACCTTACACCTCTGGTGCTGCCCATGTGGGGCCATTAGTACAAATTTTTACAGGGCCGTTTTTTGGTCCCAATCCGCCCCTGCATTACATACATGCAATAAATACATACATGCAATAAATACATACATGCAATAAATACATACATACATACCATAGCATCCATTTAAACCGTAAAAAAAAACCCAGGTGGAATACAGGCTTGAAGTCAGCCAGCCACAGAACCTCTTTAGTGTGCAGGTTTAAAGGGACAGTATGGTAGCAATATATAGATCTTTTCTCCAAGAGGACTCAAGACACTTCAACTTTCGGAATTTCTTTCTCGTAAAGAATCAAACTCCCACATATATCTCTACAGACAGCCCCAACAGGACAGGTTTTCCAGATATCTTACTAGAATCTCTGGTCGGATAATAAAGCTCCAGAGAGAAGATCTGACACACCATGCACCGTTAGGACTGCGTGAGGTTGAAAAAAACAATAATTGGATAACACACCTTATACAAGATCCCAGTATACGATCACTGCTTACAAAACTCCTAATTGCTGTAATTACAATAAAACTATACTAAACCACAGCAATCCTTAATTGTTTTTGAATTCCTAAACATAACAAAATAAAACAACAACATTGCAATACAATGAATTGTGTGCAGTGCATTCAGAAGAACCCACCAACCTGTGATGTGAGCTTAATTCCCCAGGAGCCGTGCACAGACCACCTGCCCAACACACCTGTCCTCACTGACTCAGGTGTAATGTCCCCGCCTCACCCCCCTCACTGCTACTTATAGCCTCTGCTAGGCTGACTGGGGCTCTACAGTGTGAGAAGTGGAGCTTGGGTCTGGGGTGGGGTTATTTTGGATCTCATGTGGTGCAGAAAGTTTTGGGGAGGAGACACCGGTACCTCAGATACCTCTGTAACCGTTCCTGCATTCTGTAAATAAATCTGTTACAAATAACCCAATTGTTGGGGACAGCGGAGTCACACTGAGTGTCTGCAGCCAAACTGGTTTATGGCAAAACAAAGGATTGTTACAAGTGTTTCTCGCTGTGTTTAATCATGTTTACATAGAGGCAAACGCCACCCTAGGGTCTAATCATTCCGGCAGGCTTTGCTCTGGAGATGGATTAATAATAATAATAATAATAATAATAATAATAATAATAATATGCATACTTTTTGCACCAGGGAATGCCCCAATTACTTTAACGAGATTGTGCCCCTTGCAAGTGCAGCCAACTTGTGCCACAAACGCGTACACTTTCCTGCAAAAAAAGGGGCATCCGCACAAAGGGGGTCATTCCGACCTGATCGTAGCTGTGCTAAATTTAGCACAGCTACGATCAGTCACACTGACATGCGGAGGGACGCCCAGCACAGAGCTAGTCCGCCCCACATGTCAGGCCAGACCCCACCGCACAGCGGCGATGATTTTGTACTTGCAGAGTAGCTCCCAGCCAGTGCAGCTCCTGCGGCTTGCCGGGAGCTACTTGCCGCTGCCAGGGTCGCAGCGGCTGCGTGTGACATCATGCAGCCGATACGCTCCCCCCACCCCACACACGGTCCGGCCACGCCTGCGTTGGCCGGACCGTGCCCCGAAAACGGCGGCCAAATGCCGTTGTGCCGCCCTCTCCCGCCCAGCGACCGCCTCTGCCTGTCAATCAAGCAGAGGCGATCGGTAGGCAACGATGGCCGTCTGCCATCTGGCATGCACCTGCGTATTGCGGCGCCGGCGCATGTGCAGTTCTGACCCGATCGCATCGCTGCGAAAAACTGCAGCGTGCGATCGGGTCGGAATGACCCCCCAAAGAGCGAGATGCACTAAGGTGGAATGCATTCCGTCACACATCGCATTGGCGTCGCAGTGGTACTTATCGCATATGTACTAACATATGCGATTGGTACAGCAAAGGACAGCTCTTCCCATAACAGCTGTCCTTTGCGATGAGCGCCGGTCACTGGACTTCCGGATGTCCGTCTGCGGCTGCGCATGTGCAGAGCGACCGGGCAGCAGCAGGGGGATACTGGGAGGTATCTGATCGGGTTCTGGTATGAATGGTCGACCATGTTTAGGTCAACATTCATTAGGTCGACCACTATTGGTCGACATAGACATGGTCGGCACATGAAAATTGGTCGACGCGAGACAGGTCGACGCGTGAAAAGGTCGACATGGATTTTTTTTTTACTGTTTTTGGTGTAATTTTTTTCTGTAACATCACCTGGAACCCCAATTAGTGCACCGTGTCCCCTCGTTTCGCTCGCCATTCTGCAGGCAAGGTGACTCGCTGCGCTCGGCAGAGGTTACCGTTCCCAATCGTAGTCCGCATGGATGGTAAAGTATGAAAAAGTTGAAAATCTATTTAAAAAAAAAAAAAGCCATGTTGATCTTTCTGTGTGTCGACTTGTCCTGCGTCAACCACATGTCCATGTCGACCATGTAAATTTTCGACCAATAGTGGTCGACCTCAACATGGTCTACCATCCAAACAGATAACATGTGATTGGCTCCCTCACAGCACCGCACAGTGCCCTCTACACCGACGCCTGGGGATAGAGGGCTTAGCGCATATGGAAATACGGTAAAAAAAGGAAAATGGGGGTTTTACTGCATTTTTCCTTTAGTGCATCCATGATCCCGGCCAATGTGTGCGACCAACGCCGAAACCCCGGCCGCCAGAATGCCGGCAGGAGGCCCAGGACTATTCCCACTCGTGGGTCTCCACGACACCCGTAGTGGGGGATCAGAACCTGTGGCGTGCGTAGCAAGCCTCTGAGCCCCTAAGGGGCTTCGTTGGGCTCGCCACCCTTGCGCCTGGGATCGCAGAGTGGGTATGCTGACTGACCCCGATTCCGACCGACGGTCACCCGTACCCAACCCCAATAGACTCGCCATTACCGCACCTTTTTGATGAGCAATGTGCAGCAGTTTTTGCAAATGGTCCACAGTGAAATTTAACAAAAAAATTTGTGTGCAGGTTGTTTTATATAAAAGAAACTAATATTTGCCACTTTCAGACGAGTGACCCGGGAATTTGGGAGGTCTCGGCTCCATGACCCTGGTGTGGAGCAGGGTCATGGCCCCGTGCCCCAGTCCCGGGTTGTCCCCTGTCATACATGCATAAATCACGGGCCGGTGCGCATTCACATGCAAAAACCCGGTATATAGCTGCACAGGTGACAGGCAGTAGCGCTGTCTCCCCGCTGTGTCCCCCGCTGTGAAGGGAACTAGACGCTACGCGCAGGGCCGTTTCTAGACAATTTGGCTCCCAGTGCGAGATTTAAAAATGCGCCCCCCCCCCCATTGCTATAAAAAAAATTGCGTCACCCCCCATATAGCTATAAAAATAAAAAGTATGCGCGCGCCGGAGGCGCGCGCGCTCCCGACAAGGCGTAGCCTCATCTGATATCATCACGCCCACCACAGGGGGGAAAAGATAAAAAAAGTCCCCATTTTACACATTACAGCAGCCAAGTGTCCCCATTTTACACAGTGCGGAAGGCAGGTGTCCCCATTTTACAGAGCGCAGCAGGCAGATATCCCCATTTTACACAGTACGCAGGCAGGTATCCCCATTTTACACAGTGCGGCAGGCAGATATCCCCATTTTACACAGCGCGGCAGGCAGGTATCCCCATTTTACAAAGTGTGGCAGGCAGGTATCCCCATTTTACACAGTGCGGAAGGCAGATATCCCCATTTTACACAGTACGCAGGCAGGTATCCCCATTTTACACAGTGCGGCAGGCAGGTGTCCCCATTTTACACAGTGCGGCAGGCAGGTATCCCCATTTTACATCGTGCGGCAGGCAGGTATCCCCATTTTACACAGTGAGGCAGGTGTCCCCATTTTACACAGTGCGGCAGGCAGGTGCCCCCATTTTACACAGTGCGGCAGGCAGGTGTCCCCATTTTACACAGTGCGGCAGGCAGGTGTCCCCATTTTACACAGTGAGGCAGGTGTCCCCATTTTACACAGTGCAGCAGGCAGGCCCCCATTTTACACAGCGTGGCAGGCAGGCCCCCATTTTACACAGCGTGGCAGGCAGGTGTCCCCATTTTACACAGTGCAGCAGGCAGGTATCCCCAGTGTGGCAGGCAGGTGTCAAGTGGTGGGGGGGATGGAAGGGGGAGAGAGAGAGAGATATACTTACATGTTCCGCTCTTCGGATCCCGCCGCCGGACGTCCCTCGCGCCGGCCGCCGCCGCCTTCTTCCAGGCTTCTCACCTCCCTCTCCCCGAGCGCTCCTGCTCGAGGGGGCGGGGCTTCGTGGAATGACGCGTTTGCGTCATGACGTCACGACGCAAACGCGTCATTTCGCAAAACTCCGCCCCCTCGAGCAGGAGCGCTCGGGGAGAGGGAGGAGAGGGGAAATAACACTTAAAGTGCCGCGGCGGGCGCCCCGTGCGGTTGCACGGCTCGCCCGCCGCTAGAAACGGCACTGGCTACGCGTCTAGTTTCCCTTCGTGGAGAGGACCTTTGCTGTGCGGTGTGCGATGACGTCATCGCTCACCGCACAGCATTGTGGGACTGACACAGACGCTAGGAGTCATATTTGACCTCTAGTGACTGTCTATGCTGCGCTATGGGAGAGACGTCATGACGTCTCTCCCATAGATCCGAGGAGAGGAGCGGCGCCGGCAGAGGTCTGCACCGGTCGGGAATCAGGAGCGGGGATAGTACGTTTTGTTTTTGTTTTGTTTTAGGAAGCGGCGCTACTGTACAGGGGGCACAAATGGGGGCACAACTCTACAGGGGGCGTAACTGACCACGCCCCTGTATGAAGCCACGCCCCTATTGTTCACCCCGGGGCGCCACAAGGGCTAGAACCGGCCCTGGTGACAGGGGTAATAGATACACTGATATAGGGAGGAGTTTCTGGAGCTTATCTGTTATTATTACCTCAGGCTTCCAGTATAGGGTCCTATACTCAGCCTATGGCTGATAAGAGAGTACAATAGCTTGCAGTGTAGTGAAAAACCTATGTGACTTTTGGGGCAGCACAGACGGCGTAATGATCAGCATTACTGCCTCACAGCACTGAGGTCATGGGTTTGATCCCCCCATCGCCCTGTGTGGAGTTTGTATATTCTCCCCGTGCTTGCGTGGGTTTCCTCCCGGTACTCCGGTTTTCTCCTACGATTCAAAAATATACTGATAGGGTAATTGGCTCCCTACACAAATTATCCCGTGTGTGTGTGTGGGTGGGGTGTGCTATGGGAAAAAAACAATGCGGTAAAACCTCCGTTTTCCAGGGGTTTTACCGCATTTTCAAATGTACTAAGACCCGGCCGCCAGGTTTTCGCCGCCGCAACCGCAGCCTATTGGCTTCTTATCGCCTGCCGCCGCAACCCTATCTATAGATCTGATGCAATGGCAATTTTCCTTTGTGCAGCTCTCCTGTGCATTCTGAGAAGCATGAGGAAGGGACACTTGTCACTTATATCTGAGTTTCATGTAACATGCCAAATGTTTCTCCTTATTTACCAATGATTTTCTAACGAGATAACGTCTAGAAATCTCCTCAAGTGGGCGGGTGAGGTATTTTGCATGACACAAAAACCTATTCTTCAAGGTAGTAGGTTCTCGTCTGCTCTCTGACACACAGCACAGGACAGAAGGGGTTAACACGCGCGTCTTCTTCTTGTAATGCTAAAATCCCCCCTAACCTGCCGGGCAACTTCTGAGTTCTAGGATGTTATCTGCAGGTTCTACCCCTGCTGGTATGAGAGGAATGTGGCCCAGTGTATTTATGGTGGAAGGGTGGAGAGCAGACACCCCAAAATATGCAGATGGGAGCTGGCTGTGTGCAGAAATCCATTGCGATCCAAAGCTGGCGCTGTGACACCGCTGCCCGGCCCCACTGCGTTCCCTGGGGTCGTACAACTGAGGAAACGCCATACTGGCTATGTATGCGCTCTTACCACCCCAGCATAGCTGGCATTTGTCTTTAGATCCATATAAACCAGGAACGGGTGGAATTCGGGCGGTGGTTCAGAGTTCACACAGATCGGTGGTTTCGGTGCGGTTTGGATGCAGGTGAAAGATTCCGATTCCCTCGAACAAACCAGACATCCACTTCCAGGATATAGCTTCTGTATATTGCAGAGCCGGCCATAGGCATAGGCAAACTAGGCAATTGCCTAGGGCATTTGATATGCCTAGGGGCATCAGCAGCTTCTGCTGATTAAAATGATATGCGGCATGCCTATATTCAGTGTGCAGCATTTCATATGCAGATACAGCCACAGTCTCACACAGTATATAGGCATGCTGCATATCATTGTAATCAGCAGAAGCTGCTTGTGCATCCTAGCCACATAGCAATGCAAATAAGATGCATTTTCATTAAAAAAAAGGTGCCCGACGTTAGCATTGAGGCAAGATTTATAAGGACACATCCGTATCCAAGCAGAGGCAGAGGTCACAGTGTTAGTGGCAGTGTGAGTGATGTGTGCATGTGAGTGGGTTGGTTGTGCAGTAGTGTTCGGAATATGAGTTAGGAGCATTATGTGTGTCATGTAAAAATGCATTAATAATGTGCACATATGTGTAAGGGGCACTATGTGTGTCATGTGTATAAGGGCATTAATAATGTGCGGCATATGTGTAACAGGGTACTACTGTATGTGTGTCATTATGTGTATAGGGGCACTAATAATGTGCAGCAAATGTGTAGGGGGCACTATGTGTGTCATGCGTATAAGGGCGTTAAATATGTGCTGCATATGTATAAGGGACATTACAGTATGTGTAAAAGGGCATTAATAAAGGTTGTCATAATGTGTAAGGCGCATTATGTTTCTAAGGACATTAATAATGTGTCTCATATGTGTAAGGGGCATTACTCCGTGGCATTATGTGTATAAGGTGCTCTACTATGTGGCATTGCGTATAGAAAGGGTAATACTGTGTCGTCTAATGTGAATAAAGAGCAATAGGGTGTGGTGTAATGTGAATAAGGAGCAATTCAGTGTGATGTAATGTGAATAAGGGGCTCTACTGTGAGGAGTAACGTTTATAAGGTAAAGTGATACTACTGTGGGATGTAATATGAATTTGGGACACTATCGCATGATCAAATGTGAATAAAGTTGCAGTACTGTGTTGCGTAAATGGAATTGGAGTTACTATTGTGTGGCCACACCCCTTGCCAGCAAAAACACACCCCTTTTTGGGCTGAGCGCCAAATGTGCGAACTGCTCCTATTTAAAATATAGGGGGTACAAACACCAAAATAAGGACTGCTATTGGTGAGGGGTGATGGTGCTGGGAAAGAGGTGCAAGGTCAGGCGGAACCAGCGGTGGTACTAGGGGGCATCAGCCAAAATCTTGCCTAGGGCATCATATTGGTTAGGGCCGGCTCTGGTATATTGTATCAGTTATGGTCATCATGGGGGTCTGGAGATAAAGTGGACGGAGATAATGGGCCAGATTTATCAAGCCTTGGAGAGTGATAAATTGCACGGTGATAAAGTGGCAACGAATCAGCTCCTAACTGTCATTTTTCAAACACAGCCTGTAACATGACAGTTAGGAGCTGATTGGCTCGTGCTTTATCTCTCTTTACTTTATCATTCTTCAACGCTTTAGTGCAGCCCCCCCCCCCCCGTTATTTAGGCCCCACCTACTTTACTATAATATGCAAATTAGGGTTCAGATTCGGTTTGCCAGTAAGATTGGCCTCTCCTTGGGCGTAAGGGGTGTGCAACCCGTACCAACACCCATGGTGCATATACTAGAGAGGGAAGCACGGTTGCTGCAGAGGTGGCAGCTGTGTCTCGCATGTGGGGTGTCGGCACAACCACAAGAAGCGCTCAGCTTCCTTCTCACGGCAGAGTTGGTCGCAAATCAGCCATGATTGCGTCCGTCAAAATAAATGCGTATATCGGGGGTCATTCCGAGTTGATCGCTAGCTGCATTCGTTCGCTGTGCAGTGATCAGGCAAAAAAATGGCACTTCTGCACATGCGTAGCAATGCGCACGCGCTTCGTACTTTTGCAAGGAACGATGTCGTTTCACACAGGGTCTAGCGAAGCTTTTCAGTCGCACTGCTGGCCGCAGAGTGATTGACAGGAAGTGGGCGTTTCTGGGTGGCAACTGACCGTTTTCAGGGAGTGTTCGAAAAAACGCAGGCGTGCCAGGAAAAACGCAGGCGTGGCTGGGAGAACGCAGGGCGTGTTTGTGACATCAATACAGGAACTGAACAGTCTGAAGTGATCGCAAGCGCTGAGTAGGTATTGAGCTACTCTAAAACTGCACACAAAAAAATTGACGCCGCTCTGCGATCCTTTCGTTCGCACTTCTGCTAAGCTAAAATACACTCCCCAGTGGGCGGCGGCATAGCGTTTGCACGGCTGATAAAAAACAGCTAGCGAGCGATCAACTCGGAATGACCACCATCAGCTCATATGGAAAGCTGTATGCACCTCAGTGGTCAGACCGTTCCCATCCGTATACGTTGTTTCATAGCCGCCCTCTGCGTTATCTCTGCGCTTGTACCAGGCTTATTCTGTGCGCAACAGATCTGATCTCCGGTGTATTTCAGCTTACATCCAACTCTGCAGCGCCCAAAGTTACACCAACTCACCCTCTATGTGAGAACACCACGTTACAGCCCGGCTGCGCCCCTTCAGTGACAGGTGGAGGGGCCACTGAATTGCGCACAACATGCGTATTTGCATACTGTAGGTTTGGTTCGGGAACACGATCAGTGTGAAAACACACACGATACTCGCGATCACACATGCTTTAGCCCCAAAGCGCCTTATCAAGAGCGAGACAAAATCGTAAATTGCTTTAATTTTCTTTAGTACACATGCGGTCTTTCCGCGATGCGCATATTTTTTCAGTGTTATGGCCATCAGGGGGGACTGTGGGCATATAGGACTGATTCAGAGATTGGCGCAGGTCCTGCACTGCACGAAAATTCCTGATTATCATGAATCTGCGGCTGCGCAATGTCCGTTCTCCGCAATTCCCCTCTGCCGCTGCTCCATTCACAGGCAGCGGCGTTGAGTGGGTGGAGAGTAGGTGGAATAAGAGCTGCGTTCCTACGAGGAACTAGGAGGGGAGAGCCAGGGGTCTGCGTGTTACCCCGCAGACTTCCTGGCCTTGCAGCCCCTGTATTCGTCGGTGGCTGTGTGGAACATCACGACGTTGGATCCCAGCACGCAAGGCTGGCCGCAGTACTGGGATCGCAGCTACGTGCAGGTGGCGTCTCTTCTGCTGACACGTCTCCTGCATGCCCCTCCTGGAGATCGGACAGAGATGCATAGATACCTGTATGCGGCATTGCATTTTTGTCCATCTCAGGTCCATAGTCATCTACCCTAGTGAGCGAGGACTTGCGCACATAATTCTGTCATTGCGCAGCTTCTGCAGCGCTAAGTGTAGCCTCCACCCCCTTTGGGTCTCATTTCTCCTTATGTTAATGCTAGAGATGAGCGGGTTCAGTTTTCTGAGAACTTCACGCTCCGAGCCCGGATCCGAATCAGGCTCGGGTTTTCCCGCCAGACTCGAAAACCAGAACAAGGCAAAACTTCATCATCCTGCTGTCGGATTCTCACAGGTTTTGGAGAGTGTAGAGAGAGAACGTGTCTCCTCAGTGTCTGTGCGGGAAAGTGGCGTGGCGCGTGGGTGGGGTGGCGGCCTGCTCTTTTGAATCATTCCAGTGGTGGTGTCTTGTACTGCACCAGTCCAGTCACAGTGGTGGTGTCCTGTGCTGCCATTTGTCCAGGGGTTCTGCCGTATAAGTCCAGTCCAGTGGTGCTGCCGAATAAGTCCAGTGGTACTGCCATATAAGTCCAGCGGTGCTGCCGTATAAGTCCAGCGGTACTGCCGTATAACTCCAGCTGTACTGCCGTATAACTCCAGCTGTACTGCCGTATAACTCCAGTGGTGCTGTATAAGTCCAGTCCAGTGGTGCTGTCTTATGCTGCATCAGTCCAGTCACTCCAGTGGTGGTGTCCTGTGCTGCCATAAGTCCAGTGGTGCTGCTGTATAAGTCCAGTCCAGTGGTGCTGCTGTATAAGTCCAGTCCAGTGGTGCTGCCATATAAGCCCGGTCCAGTGGTGCTGCTGTATAAGTCCAGCAGTACTGCTGTATAATTCCAGCTGTACTGCCGTATAACTTCAGCGGTACTACCGTATAAGTCCAGTGGTGCTGTATAAGTACAGTCCAGTGGTGCTGTCTTGTGCTGCTTCAGTGCAGTCACTCCAGTGGTGGTGTCCCGTGCTGCCATAAGTCCAATGGAGCTGCTGTATAAGTCCAGTCCAATGGTGCTGCTGTATAAGTCCAGCGGTACTGCCGTATAAGTCCAGGGGTACTGCTGTATAACTCCAGCAGTACTGCCGTATAAGTCCAGTGGTGCTGTCTTGTGCTACATCAGTCCAGATACTCCAGGGGTGGTGTCCCGTGCTGCCATAAATCCAGTGGTACTGCCGTATAAGTACAGTCCAGTGGTGCTGCCGTATAAGTCCAGCGGTACTGCCGTATAAGTCCAGCGGTACTGCCGTATAAGTCCAGCGGTACTGCCGTATAAGTCCAGTGGTTCTGTATAAGTCCAGTCCAGTGGTGCTGTCCTGTGCTGTGTATTATGTACTCCAAATAAAGGGATTATTAATATTTAATCCAAATAATTTTTACAGGCTTTGCCCTGTGTGTGTGGTTTAGGGGGATATGGTCATTAGCTCGACACCACTTAGGTCGACCACTATTAGGTCGACAGGGTCACTAGGTCGACATGCCATTAGGTCGACATGTACTAGGTCGGCAGTTCGAAAGGTCGACATTAATTCTTTTAAAATGTTAACTTTTTGAACGTTTTCATACTTTTCGATCCACGTGGACAATTGAGAACGGTAACCTGTGCCGAGCGCAGCGGTAGCGGAGCGAGAGGCACCTTGCCCGAAGCATTGCGAGGGGACACGGTGCACTAATTGGGGTTCCCGGTCACTCTACCAAGAAAACGACACCAAAAAAGGAAAAAAAAACCTCATGTCGACCTTTTGACCTGTCGACCTAGTACGTCGACATAATGGCCCTGTTGACCTAGTGACCCTGTCGACCTAATGCATGTCGACAAATAGTGGTCGACCTAATGACTGTTGACCTAATTTGTGTCGACCCACCGACTCATACCCGGTTTAGGGGTATGCTCTCCTGTGCCGCATATTATTATATAACTCCAGAAAAATAATGGAGAACAAAAATTTGGAGGATAAAATAGGGAAAGATCAAGAACCACTTCCTCCTAGTGCTGCAGCTGGCGCCGCTGTTGTTGCTGCTGGGAATCGATCGTCATCCCAGAGGGGAAGTCGGAAGACCACTTGTACTACTTCCAGTAAGCAATTGACTGTCCAACAGTCCTTTGCGAGGAAGATGAAATATCACAGCAGTCATCCTGCTGCAAAGCGGATAACTGAGGCCTTGGCAGCCTGGGCGGTGAGAAACGTGGTTCCGGTATCCATCGTTAATTCAGAGGCAACTAGAGACTTGATTGAGGTACTGTGTCCCCGGTACCAAATACCATCTAGGTTCCATTTCTCTAGGCAGGCGATACCGAAAATGTACACAGACCTCAGAAAAAGAGTCACCAGTGTCCTAAAAAATGCAGTTGTACCCAATGTCCACTTAACCACGGACATGTGGACAAGTGGAGCAGGGCAGACTCAGGACTATATGACTGTGACAGCCCACTGGGTAGATGTATTGCCTCCAGCAGCAAGAACAGCAACGGCGGCACCAGTAGCAGCATCTCGCAAACGCCAACTCTTTCCTAGGCAGGCTACGCTTTGTATCACCGCTTTCCAGAATACGCACACAGCTGAAAACCTCTTACGGAAACTGAGGAACATCATCGCAGAATGGCTTACCCCAACTGGACTCTCCTGGGGATTTGTGACATCGGACAACGCCACCAATATTGTGCGTGCATTACATGTGGGCAAATTCCAGCACGTCCCATGTTTTGCCCATACATTGAATTTGGTGGTGCAGAATTTTTTAAAAAACGACAGGGGCGTGCAAGAGATGCTGTCGGTGGCCCGAAGAATTGTGGGCCACTTTCGGCATTCAGCCACTGCAGTGCCACTCCTAAACGGGCCAGGTGTTTGTGCCGCACACTTGTGTCGCTTAGCTTAGTCATACAGCAACCTTGGTGCAACTTTTAGGCCTTAAAACAATGGGGGTCATTCCGAGTTGTTCGCTCGTTATTTTTTTCTCGCAACGGAGCGATTAGTCGCTAATGCGCATGCGCAATGTCCGCAGTGCGACTGCGCCAAGTAAATTTACTATGCAGTTAGGTTTTTTACTCACGGCATTACGAGGTTTTTTCTTCGTTCTGGTGATCGTAATGTGATTGACAGGAAGTGGGTGTTTCTGGGCGGAAACTGGCCGTTTTATGGGAGTGTGTGAAAAAACGCTACAGTTTCTGGGAAAAACGCGGGAGTGGCTGGAGAAACGGAGGAGTGTCTGGGCGAACGCTGGGTGTGTTTATGACGTCAAACCAGGAACGACAAGCACTGAACTGATCGCACTGGCAGAGTAAGTTTCGAGCTACTCAGAAACTGCTAAGAAGTGTCAATTCGCAATTCTGCTAATCTTTCGTTCGCAATTTTGATAAGCTAAGATTCACTCCCAGAAGGCGGCGGCTTAGCGTGTGCAAAGCTGCTAAAAGCAGCTTGCGAGCGAACAACTCGGAATGACCACCAATATTGTGAGATGTGAGGTGTTCAGAATAAACTGGAAATCAGTGGAGATGAATGTTATTGAGGTTAATAATACCGTAGGATCAAAATTACCCCCAAATCTGTGATTTCTCTGATGTCCTAGTGGATGCTGGGTACTCCGTAAGGTCCATGGGGAATAGACGGGCTCCGCAGGAGACTGGGCACTCTTAAAAGAAAGATTAGGTACTATATCTGGTGTGCACTGGCTCCTCCCTCTATGCCCCTCCTCCAGACCTCAGTTAGAATCTGTGCCCGGCCAGAGCTGGATGCACTCTAGGGGCTCTCCTGAGCTTCCTAGAAAGAAAGTATTTGTTAGGTTTTTTATTTTCAGTGAGATCTGCTGGCAACAGACTCACTGCTACGTGGGACTTAGGGGAGAGAAGCAAACCTACCTGCTTGCAGCTAGCTTGTGCTTCTAGGCTACTGGACACCATTAGCTCCAGAGGGATCGAACACAGGGCCCGACCTCGATCGTCCGTTCCCGAAGCCGCGCCGCCGTCCCCCTTGCAGAGCCAGAAGACGGAAGAAACCGGAGGAAATCGTCGGCTGAAGACTTCGGTCTTCAATAAGGTAGCGCACAGCACTGTAGCTGTGCGCCATTGCTCCCACAGCACACCACACGCTCCGGTCACTGGTGGGTGCAGGGCGCTGGGGGGGGGCGCCCTGGGCTGCAATTAATATACCTTTTGGCAATAAAAAGCACATAATACAGTGTTTAACACTGTATATGTGCAAAAACCCCCACCATTAACGTTATAAAAAGCGGGAGAAGCCCGCCGTTGAAGGGGCGGGGCTATCTCCCTCAGCACAGCCAGCGCCATTTTCTCTTCACAGCTCCGCTGGAAGGGCGCTCCCCAGGCTCTCCCCTGCAGTATACACTACAGAAAGGGTAAAATAGAGAGGGGGGGGACATAAATTTAGGCGCAAATTGTGATATAAGCAGCTATTGGGGGAAAATTCACTTGTGTATAGTGTATATCCCTCTGTTATATAGCGCTCTGGTGTGTGCTGGCATACTCTCTCTCTGTCTCCCCAAAGGACTTTGTGGGGTCCTGTCCTCAGTCAGAGCATTCCCTGTGTGTGTGCGGTGTGTCGGTACGGCTGTGTCGACATGTTTGATGAGGACGCTTACGTGGAGGCGGAGCAGGTGCCGATAAGTGTGATGTCGCCCCCTGCGGGGCCGACACCTGAGTGGATGGATATGTGGAAGGTATTAACCGACAGTGTCAACTCCTTGCATAAAAGGTTCGATGACGCAGCTTTGGGACAGCCGGCATCTCAGCCCGCGCCTGCCCAGGCATCTCAGAGGCTATGAGGGGCTCAAAAACGCCCGCTACCTCAGATGGCAGACACAGATGTCGACACGGAGTCTGACTCCAGTGTCGACAAGGATGAGACAAATATACAATCCACTAGGGCCATCCGATGCATGATTACGGCAATGAAAAATGTGTTGCACATTTCTGACATTAACCCGGTTACCACAAAAAAGGGTATTATGTTTGGGGAGAAAAAGCAGCCAGTGACTTTTCCCCCATCTGATGAGTTAAATGAATTGTGTGAAGAAGCGTGGGGTTCCCCAGATAAGAAACTAGTAATTTCTAAGCGGTTACTAATGGCGTACCCTTTCCCGCCAACGGATAGGTTACGCTGGGAGACATCCCCTAAGGTGGACAAGGCGCTCACACGCTTATCAAAAAAGGTGGCACTGCCGTCTCAGGATACGGCCGCCTTAAAGGAGCCTGCAGATAGAAAGCAGGAGGCTATCCTGAAGTCTGTGTATACACACTCAGGTACTATACTAAGACCTGCTATTGCTTCAGCATGGATGTGTAGTGCTGCAGCAGCGTGGTCTGATTCTCTGTCTGATAACATTGATTCCCTTGACAGGGACACTATATTGCTAACCATAGAGCATATTAAAGACGTAGTCTTATATATGAGAGATGCACAGAGTGACATTTGCCGGCTGGCATCTAGAATTAATGCAATGTCCATCTCTGCCAGGAGAGTATTATGGACTCGGCAGTGGACAGGTGATGCTGATTCTAAAAGGCACATGGAAATTTTGCCTTATAAGGGTGAGGAATTGTTTGGGGACGGTCTTTCGGACCTCGTATCCACAGCAACAGCTGGGAAGTCGACTTTTTTACCTCAGGTTCCCTCACAGCCTAAGAAAGCACCGTATTATCAAGTACAGTCCTTTCGGCCTCAGAAAGGCAAGTGGGTCAGAGGCGCGTCCTTTCTGCCCAGAGGCAGGGGTAGAGGGAAAAAGCTGCACCATACAGCCAGTTCCCAAGAACAAAAATCCTCCCCTGCTTCCACTAAGTCCACCGCATGACGCTGGGGCTCCACATGTGGAGCCAGGTGCGGTGGGGGCCCGTCTCCGGAACTTCAGCGACCAGTGGGTTCGCTCACAGGTGGATCTCTGGGTTCTACAAGTGGTATCTCAGGGATACAAGCTGGAGTTCGAGACGTCTCCCCCTCGCCGTTACCTCAAATCAGCCTTGCCAGCTACTCCCCAGGACAGGGAGGTAGTACTGGCGGCAATTTACAAGCTGTACCTCCAGCAGGTGATAATCAAAGTTCCCCTCCTTCAACAGGGACGGGGTTACTATTCCACAATGTTTGTGGTACCAAAACCAGACGGTTCGGTGAGACCCATTCTAAATTTGAAATCCTTGAACACTTATATAAGGAAGTTCAAGTTCAAAATGGAATCGCTCAGGGCGGTTATTGCAAGCCTGGAAGAGGGGGATTACATGGTATCACTGGACATCAAGGATGCTTACCTACATGTCCCCATTTACCCACCTCACCAGGTGTACCTCCGTTTTGTGGTACAGGACTGCCATTACCAATTCCAGACGTTGCCGTTTGGTCTGTCCACGGCACCGAGGGTATTTACCAAAGTAATGGCCGAAATGATGATACTCCTTCGGAAGAAGGGAGTTATAATTATCCCGTACTTGGACGATCTCCTTATAAAGGCGAGGTCCAGGGAGCAGTTGTTGGTCGGAGTAGCACTATCTCAGGAAGTGCTACAACAGCACGGCTGGATTCTGAATATCCCAAAGTCGCAGCTGGTTCCTACGACGCGTCTGCTGTTCCTGGGTATGATTCTAGACACAGAACAGAAAAAGGTGTTTCTCCCGGAGGAGAAGGCCAAGGAGTTGTCATCTCTGGTCAACAGAGACCTCCTAAAACCAAAACAGGTGTCGGTGCATCACTGCACGCGAGTCCTGGGAAAGATGGTAGCTTCTTACGAGGCAATTCCATTCGGCAGGTTCCACGCCAGGATCTTCCAGTGGGATCTGTTGGACAAGTGGTCTGGATCGCATCTTCAAATGCATCGGCTGATCATCCTGTCCCCGAGGGCCAGGGTGTCTCTGCTGTGGTGGCTGCAGAGTGTTCATCTTCTCGAGGGCCGCAGATTCGGCATACAGGACTGGGTCCTGGTGACCACGGATGCAAGCCTCCGAGGTTGGGGGGCAGTCACTCAGGGAAGAAACTTCCAAGGACAATGGTCGAGTCAGGAGGCTTCCCTACACATAAATATTCTGGAACTAAGGGCCATTTACAATGCCCTAAGTCAGGCAAAACCCCTGCTTCAAAACCAGCCTGTGCTGATTCAGTCAGACAACATCACGGCGGTCGCCCATGTAAACCGACAGGGCGGCACAAGAAGCAGGATGGCGATGGCAGAAGCCACAAGGATTCTCCGATGGGCGGAAAATCATGTGATAGCACTGTCAGCAGTGTTCATTCCGGGAGTGGACAACTGGGAAGCAGACTTCCTCAGCAGGCACGACCTCCACCCGGGAGAGTGGGGACTTCATCCAGAAGTCTTCCAGCTAATTGTAAATCGTTGGGAAAGGCCACAGGTGGACATGATGGCGTCCCGCCTCAAAAAAAAGCTAAAAAGATATTGCGCCAGGTCAAGGGACCCTCAGGCCATAGCTGTGGACGCTCTAGTGACATCGTGGGTGTACCAGTCGGTTTATGTGTTCCCTCCTCTTCCTCTCATACCAAAGGTACTGAGGATAATAAGAAAGAGAGGAGTAAGAACTATACTCATCGTTCCAGATTGGCCAAGAAGGACTTGGTACCCGGAACTACAAGAGATGATTTCAGAGGACCCTTGGCCTCTGCCTCTCAGACAGGACCTGCTACAGCAGGGGCCCTGTCTGTTCCAAGACTTACCGCGGCTGCATTTGACGGCATGGCGGTTGAACGCCGGATCCTGATGGAAAAGGGCATTCCGGTTGAAGTCATTCCTATGCTGATAAAAGCTAGGAAGGATGTGACAGCAAAACATTATCACCGCATATGGCGAAAATATGTTGCTTGGTGTGAGGCTATGAAGGCCCCAACAGAAGAATTTCATCTGGGTCGATTTCTGCACTTCCTACAGTCAGGAGTGACTATGGGCCTAAAATTGGGATCCATTAAAGTCCAGATTTCGGCCCTGTCTATTTTCTTTCAAAAAGAACTGGCTTCACTGCCTGAAGTTCAGACGTTTGTTAAGGGAGTGCTGCATATTCAGCCTCCTTTTGTGCCTCCAGTGGCACCTTGGGATCTCAACGTTGTGTTGGATTTCCTAAAATCACATTGGTTTGAGCCACTTCAGACCGTGGAGTTGAAATATCTCACGTGGAAAGTGGTCAGGCTTTTGGCCTTGGCTTCGGCTAGGCGGGTGTCAGAATTGGCGGCTTTGTCATGTAAAAGACCCTATCTGGTCTTCCATATGGACAGGGCAGAATTGAGGACTCGTCCCCAATTTCTCCCTAAGGTGGTATCAGCGTTTCATTTGAACCAACCTATTGTGGTGCCTGCGGCTACTCGGGACTTGGAGGCTTCCAAGTTGCTGGATGTAGTCCGGGCCCTGAAAATCTATGTTTCCAGGACGGCTAGAGTCAGGAAAACTGACTCGCTGTTTATCCTGCATGCACCCAACAAGCTGGGTGCTCCTGCTTCTAAGCAGACTATTGCTCGCTGGATCTGTAGCACGATTCAACTTGCACATTCAGCGGCTAGACTGCCGCATCCTAAATCTGTCAAAGCCCATTCCACGAGGAAGGTGGGCTCTTCTTGGGCGGCTGCCCGAGGGGTCTCGGCTTTACAACTTTGCCGAGCTGCTACCTGGTCGGGATCAAACACGTTTGCAAAATTCTACAAGTTTGATACCCTGGCTGAGGAGGACCTGGAGTTCGCTGCAGAGTCATCCGCACTCTCCCGCCCGTTTTGGAGCTTTGGTATAATCCCCATGGTCCTTACGGAGTACCCAGCATCCACTAGGACGTCAGAGAAAATAAGATTTTACTCACCGGTAAATCTATTCCTCGTAGTCCGTAGTGGATGCTGGGAGCCCGTCCCAAGTGCGGAATTCTGCAATACTTGTATATAGTTATTGCTTAACTATAGGGTTTTTTGTTCTGAGCCATCAGTTTAATGAGGCTCAGTTGTTGTTCATACTGTTAACTGGGTATAGTTATCACAAGTTGTACGGTGTGATTGGTGTGGCTGGTATGAGTCTTACCCTGGATTCCAAATCCTTTCCTAGTAATGTCAGCTCTTCCGGGCACAGTTTCCCTAACTGAGGTCTGGAGGAGGGGCATAGAGGGAGGAGCCAGTGCACACCAGATATAGTACCTAATCTTTCTTTTAAGAGTGCCCAGTCTCCTGGTCCTTACGGAGTACCCAGCATCCACTACGGACTACGAGAAATAGATTTACCGGTGAGTAAAATCTTATTTTTAGCTGTTTTTATGTTGTTGTTTTTCAAAAATCATCCAGATCCAAAACCAAAACCCAAAAGGGTGGTTTTGGCAAAACCTATCCAGATCCAAAACCAAAACATGAAAAGCGCCCGCCGCACATCTCTAGTAAATGTGTGATAAACCAGGCTACGCTGCGGAGCATGCCTGCATAGTGGGGAAGGAAGGAAGCTACAGTAACATCCATAACCACACACAGGGCCTAGATGGTCATTCAAACCCCATCGCTGCTGTGCGTTTTCGCATAGCGGGTAACCAGGTCTGAACTGCGCATGTGTATGCACTGCAATGCGCAGGCGCAACAGTCGGCAGCGACGGGATGGGGTGAGAAATTCGATCGCACCAGCGGTTTCAAAAAGATTGTCAGGAAGAGGCCATTTGCGGGTGGCAAGTGACCATTTTCAGGGAGTGTCTGGAGAAACGCAGGAGGGACCCGGCGTTTGGAGGGAGGGTTTCTGACGTCGGCTCCGGCCCCGATCATCGCACTGGAAGAGTAAGTCCTGGACTGCGCAAAATCTGTTTGTGCAGTCTCTCCAACACATCCGAACGCACCCCTGCACAGCGATTTCCCCTCCCCCTGTGGGCGGCGACTACCTGATCGCAGGGATGCAAAAAATGCTTCCTAGCAATCAGGTCTGAATTACCCCCCTAATTCAGTAAGGATTGCAATTACAAATGCAATCCTTTTCAATGCAAATGCAGGCATACCACCTCCTTTCTGCATGTGAGATGCGATCGCATCTGTGATGAATATCGCGACCATCGATTGTGATGTTCATCTGCGACTGCAGGCTGAGTAAGCCTGAGCGTACTCAGACGTGCCAGCGCAGGGCAGCTGCAAAGCCGAGGAAACTGGGCACACGACTGAATCAGGGCCCCAGTACAGTACATCCAGAGGGACTTACCTCACTTATCCCACATTGTGGAGGTGGGGGGATAATACAGTCCTTATTTTCCATCTCTGTACTGTAAGTGTTCATAGACCGGTCACCTTTATAAGCTAAGATGGGGATCTTTTTAAAATATTATTTTTACGATTCCATCCAAGCGCATAGAGGAGCATTAAGATGGCTTTATGGTGGTCATTCCGAGTTGATCGCTCGCTAGCAGTTTTTAGCAGCCGTGCAAACGCTATGCCGCCTCCCACTGGGAATGTATTTTAGCTCAGCAGAAGTGCGAACGAAAGGATCGCAGAGCGGCTACAAAGTTTTTTTGTGCAGGTTCAGAGTAGATCAAAACCTACTCAGCGCTTGCGATCACTTTAGACTGTTCAGTTCCTGTTTTGACGTCACAAACACGCCCTGCGTTCGCCCAGCCACGCCTGCGTTTTTCCTGGCACGCCTGCGTTTTTCCTGGCACGCCTTCATTTTTTCGAACACTCCCTGAAAACGGTCAGTTGCCACCCAGAAACGCCCACTTAATGTCAATCACTCTGCGGCCAGCAGTGTGACCGTAAAGCTTCGCTAGACCTTGTGTGATACTACATCGTTCGTTGTAATAGTACGTCACGCGTGCGCATTGTGCCGCATACGCATGCGCAGAAGTGCCATTTTTTTTGCCTCATCGCTACACAGCGAACGAATGCAGCTAGCGATCAACTCGGAATGACCACCTATAAGCGCTATAAGTACGCTGGAATGACACCGCAGAAATCAGACATCAGGATATGCAAAATAGCAGACATCTGAAAACGTAACAAACAAACACACGCCTTGATACATACCTGATGTACAGCTGCCAACAATAACACACTGCAAGGTATCCGCTGCGTGCATCTGAATGTGCCACTGCAGTGAGGTATGGTGAGGTGAATGGCTGCGGAGGCACTGGCTAGTATCACAGCCAGATTTGCACACACACACAGTTGCGTCACATTATTATAACAACCCCCGACATGTGACGTCGGCAGCGCGTAGCCCATGAAGTTCGTGCTGTGCGCTGGCTTGGTGGGTATATAAATGGGGCGAGAGGCCGTCTGCACACATATCACACGTTGCTGTCGTGGGTGAAAGAGGCGATTTATCAGCGTTGCAGTAAGGGATGATTATCAGCTTTCGGGGCAAGGGTGGCGGCATTTCCGGCACAGCGCAGTTTGTGAACAGTCCGCGTGCTGCTGCGGTGAAGGTGTATCGTGACTGGACAGATGGCACCACTGCGAGTAACCCACGTGGAACCTGCGGAGCACCACGTGTCATTGATGTGAGAGGTGAACGTCAGCTACGGAGGTGCGTGGCGGCCGACCCGACACGCTACAGTGGAGCAGCTCGCCATCACAATGAACCTGGGGGCTACCAGACGTGTCTAAGACGACAAATCAGCCCGTCTAGCTGCTGTCCGTGCCCCACGCGGCGGTTACTTCGTCTATTAGCCGGCGGTCATAATAATGTGACCGCACCGTGTATAATTTGGAGGGGAGTTTTGACCACAACAAGTTATAAACATCATCCGTGTGTGTGTGGATAGACAGAGAGAAAGAGAAGGAATTTGTGTAGAATGGTGTCGGGCGACATTCCTAGAGTGCTCATAATAGTACATTTGGGGGAAGGTGCTCACCGACAGGTATCAGGTATGAGCTGTGAATAGCCAACATGAAATACTTTCCATTCCAACCAGAACTGGCTCAGGGAGTGTATGTATGCGCTGAGGGGGGGAGAGGGGGGGGGGGGGGGGGGTTAATCTATGGTCTTTCAGGAGATGACACAGTTTATCCAGCAGGAATGTAATGGGAACAAATCTGCGTCCTATAAGGTACAGCCGTGCCGTAATGATAAGTATCCAATATAAATATGCAGAGACTGCTAAAGACGCTCCATCGCTACAAGATTCCGACTTGTGTCGCTAGACGCCAAATAAGCGTATGAAAGACTTCAAATGGGGCCTGTTTGGGGGGCTTATTATTTATAAACGTCTGCTCTATCCTTTCCCTATACTGTGGCCCAGTTGGAAATGCAGGCCTCGCCTTGTCCAGCTTCCACATTGCAACGGCAGATAGCAGGGGTGCCCGCACGCAATCACTCCTGGTAGCCCTTCATGATATCTGGCTCAATAGAAGTAAACCAGAGGCCTGAGCTCCAACCTCCACTAGGCCTCGCCAGCCCATCTCACACGTAAACGCCCATACGCCTAGGGAAGTACTTTGCGCAAATATTTAGGGGGTGAAATCGCCCTATCATTGCACGACCTGTGTTTATCATTATTTTCTCCCTTTATTAACAGAGATTACACACTTCGGCTCCTGAGGACAGGATTTACTATATCCTGGTTACGGGAAACAGGATGACGCCTCCAAAAATGTTGAGGTAAATTTACTACGGTGGGAGATTTTTTTTAGAACTGAAGATGTTACCCATGGCAACCAATCATTTTCTACTTAACATTTATCTAACTTCTAGAACAGGCCTGGCCAACCTGTGGCTCTCCAGCTGTTGTAAAACTACAAGTCCCATCATGCTTTGCCACAGTTTTGCTATTAGGGAATGCTAAAACTGTGGCAAGGCATGCTGGGATGTGTAGTTTCACAACATCTGGAGAGCCACAGGTTGGCCAGGCCTGTTCTAGAAGAATCTAATTGGTTGCTGTCGGCAACATCACCAGTTCTACAAAAAAAAAACTCCCATCTTAGTAAATTTACCCTGTTGCATCCATCTAGGTCCATTCTTCTTCCCACCCAAGATCATCCAACAGAACAGCAGCTATATCCACAGTGGTGGTAACTTGTAATTTGCGAAGATCAAATGATCAATCAACTCCATAATGAATTTATTACGTTATCTATAAAGCGCACACATACTCCAAAACGCTGTACATAAAATATCAGTCAGTCACATCAGTCCCTACCCCAGTGGAGCTTACAATCTATATTCCCATTATACATTAGGGGTCATTTTTTGGCAGAAGCCAATTACCGTTATGTTTTTGGAATGTGGGAGGAAATCGGAGCACCCGGAGACTCACGCAAACACTGAGAGAACATACAAACTCCACAGGGACAGTGCCTTGGTCGGTAATTAATTATTATTACATTTTATTTATAAGGCGCCACAAGTAGTTTGCAGCACCATACATACAACACACTTTAGAACAATACAGGGTACAGAACTTGACATTACAGTAACTGAAAAACAAGAACAGTGCACAGGTAACAATTAGCAGCACAATTCTCAGTACACACTACAGCTGAGATGTCAGAAGGCAAAGGAGTAATCAGCGTAATACTGGGAGGGGGGGGCGGGCAGCCGCTGGAAGAGATGAATGGTGATGAGCGAGAGGAGGTGCGGGTATAGACGGTCACTGACTAGGAGAGAGCTGTAATTAAAGTCTGAGAGAAGAGAGTTGTGAGAAAAAGAGGTAAGAGGGCCTTGCTCCAAGGAGCTTACAATCTAGGGAGAGGGGGAGACAGACCGGTGACATGAGGCACAAGTGGAAGGTGGTCAGATGCAGGAAGTGAGGCAGAGATGGCCAAAGCATGAGGCAGGGGGTAGGGAGAGTGGCCTCGAGACTAGGTTATGCGGAAGGGTAGGCTTTGATGAACAGGTGGGTATTCAGTGCCTGTTTGAAGCTTTGCAGGGTTGGGGAGAGTCTAATAGAGCGAGGGAGCTGGTTCCAGTGAAGGGGGACGAATAAGAAAAATCATGGGATGTAGTGACCAGGGTAGAGGAGAGGCGACGGTCATTGGCCGAATGGAGATGGCAGGAGGGAGTATGTAGGGAGATGAGGTTGGAGATGTAGGAAGATGGCGAGAGGGAGTATGTAGGTAGATGAGGTTGGAGATGTAGAAAGATGGTGACAGGGAATATGTAGGGATATGAGGTTGGAGATGTAGGGAGATGGAGAGAGGGAGTATGTAGGAAGATGAGGTTGGAGATGTAGGGTGATGGTGGGAGGGAGTATGTAGGGAGATGGCGGGAGGGAGTATGTAGGGAGATGAGAGTGGAGATGTGGTTGGAGATGTAGGGAGATGGTGGGAGGGAGTATGTAGGGAGATGAGGTTGGAGATGTAAGGAGATGGTGGGGGAGAGTATGTAGGGAGATGGCGGGAGGGAGTATGTAGGGAGATGAGGTTGGAGATGTAGGGAGATGGCGGGAGGGAGTATGTAGGGAGATGAGGTTGGAGATGTAGGGAGATGGCGAGAGGGAGTATGTAGGGAGATGAGGTTGGAGATGTAGGGAGATGGCGGGAGGGAGTATGTAGGGAGATGAGGTGGGAGATGTAGAAATATGGCGAGAGGGAGTATGTAGGGAAAAGAGGTTGGAGATGTAGGGAGATGGCGAGAGAGAGTATGTAGGGAGATGAGGTTGGAGATGTAGGGAGATGGCGGGAGGGAGTATGTAGGGAGATGAGGTTGGAGATGTAGGGAGATGGCGGGAGGGAGTATGTAGGGAGATGAGGTTGGAGATGTAGGAAGATGGCGAGAGGGAGTATGTAGGGAGATGAGGTTGGAGATGTAGAAAGATGGCGAGAGGGAGTATGTAGGGAGATGAGGTTGGAGATGTAGGGAGATGGCGGGAGGGAGTATGTAGGGAGATGAGGTTGGAGATGTAGGGAGATAGTGGGGGAGAGTATGTAGGGAGATGGCGGGAGGGAGTATGTAGGGAGATGAGGTTGGAGATGTAGGGAGATGGCGAGAGAGAGTATGTAGGGAGATGAGGTTGGAGATGTAGGAAGATGGCGGGAGGGAGTATGTAGGGAGATGAGGTTGGAGATGTAGGGAGATGGCGGGAGGGAGTATGTAGGGAGATGAGGTTGGAGATGTAGGAAGATGGCGAGAGGGAGTATGTAGGGAGATGAGGTTGGAGATGTAGAAAGATGGCGAGAGGGAGTATGTAGGGAGATGAGGTTGGAGATGTAGGGAGATGGTGGGAGGGAGTATGTAGGGAGATGAGGTTGGAGATGTAGGAAGATGGTGGGCGGGAATGTAGGGAGATGAGGTTGGAGATGTAGGGAGATGAGGATGGAGATGTAGGGAGATGGCGGGAGGGAGTATGTAGGGAGATGAGGTTGGAGATGTAGGGAGATGGCGAGAGGGAGTATGTAGGTAGATGAGGTTGGAGATGTAGAAAGATGGTGACAGGGAATATGTAGGGATATGAGGTTGGAGATGTAGGGAGATGGCGGGAGGGAGTATGTAGGAAGATGTGGTTGGAGATGTAGGGAGATGGTGGGAGGGAGTATGTAGGGAGATGAGATTGGAGATGTAAGGAGATGGTGGGGGAGAGTATGTAGGGAGATGGCGGGAGGGAGTATGTAGGGAGATGAGGTTGGAGATGTAGGGAGATGGCGGGAGGGAGTATGTAGGGAGATGAGGTTGGAGATGTAGGGAGATGGCGGGAGGGAGTATGTAGGGAGATGAGGTGGGAGATGTAGAAATATGGCGAGAGGGAGTATGTAGGGAGATGAGGTTGGAGATGTAGGGAGATGGCGAGAGAGAGTATGTAGGGAGATGAGGTTGGAGATGTAGGGAGATGGCGGGAGGGAGTATGTAGGGAGATGAGGTTGGAGATGTAGGGAGATGGCGGGAGGGAGTATGTAGGGAGATGAGGTTGGAGATGTAGGAAGATGGCGAGAGGGAGTATGTAGGGAGATGAGGTTGGAGATGTAGAAAGATGGCGAGAGGGAGTATGTAGGGAGATGAGGTTGGAGATGTAGGGAGATGGCGAGAGGGAGTATGTAGGGAGATGGCGAGAGAGAGTATGTAGGGAGATGAGGTTGGAGATGTAGGGAGATGGCGGGAGGGAGTATGTAGGGAGATGAGGTTGGAGATGTAGGGAGATAGTGGGGGAGAGTATGTAGGGAGATGGCGGGAGGGAGTATGTAGGGAGATGAGGTTGGAGATGTAGGGAAATGGCGGGAGGGAGTATGTAGGGAGATGAGGTTGGAGATGTAGGGAGATGGCGGGAGGGAGTATGTAGGGAGATGAGGTTGGAGATGTAGGAAGATGGCGAGAGGGAGTATGTAGGGAGATGAGGTTGGAGATGTAGAAAGATGGCGAGAGGGAGTATGTAGGGAGATGAGGTTGGAGATGTAGGGAGATGGTGGGAGGGAGTATGTAGGGAGATGGCGAGAGAGAGTATGTAGGGAGATGAGGTTGGAGATGTAGGGAGATGGCGGGAGGGAGTATGTAGGGAGATGAGGTTGGAGATGTAGGGAGATAGTGGGGGAGAGTATGTAGGGAGATGGCGAGAGAGAGTATGTAGGGAGATGAGGTTGAAGATGTAGGGAGATGAGGTTGGAGATGGTGGGAGATGGCGGGAGGGAGTATGTAGGGAGATGAGGATGGAGATGTAGGGAGATGGCGGGAGGGAGTATGTAGGGAGATGAGGTTGGAGATGTAGGGAGATAGTGGGGGAGAGTATGTAGGGAGATGGCGAGAGAGAGTATGTAGGGAGATGAGGTTGAAGATGTAGGGAGATGAGGCTGGAGATGTAGGGAGATGGCGGGAGGGAGTATGTAGGGAGATGAGGTTGGAGATGTAGGGAGATGGCGGGAGGGAGTATGTAGGGAGATGAGGTTGGAGATGTAGGGAGATGAGGTTGGAGATGTAGGGAGATGAGGTTGGAGATGTAGGGAGATAGCGGGAGGGAGTATGTAGGGAGATGAGGTTGGAGATGTAGGGAGATGGCGGGAGGCAGTATGTAGGGAGATGAGGTTGGAGATGTAGGGAGATGGCGGGAGGGAGTATGTAGGGAGATGAGGTTGGAGATGTAGGGAGATGAGGATGGAGATGTAGGGAGATGGCGGGAGGGAGTATGTAGGGAGATGAGGTTGGAGATGTAGGGAGATGGCGGGAGGGAGTATGTAGGGAGATGGCGAGAGGGAGTATGTAGGGAGATGAGGTTGGAGATGTAGGGAGATGGCGGGAGGGAGTATGTAGGGAGATGAGGTTGGAGATGTAGGGAGATAGTGGGGGAGAGTATGTAGGGAGATGGCGGGAGGGAGTATGTAGGGAGATGAGGTTGGAGATGTAGGGAGATGGCGAGAGAGAGTATGTAGTGAGATGAGGTTGGAGATGTAGGGAGATGGCGGGAGGGAGTATGTAGGGAGATGAGGTTGGAGATGTAGGGAGATGGCGGGAGGGAGTATGTAGGGAGATGAGGTTGGAGATGTAGGGAGATAGTGGGGGAGAGTATGTAGGGAGATGGCGGGAGGGAGTATGTAGGGAGATGAGGTTGGAGATGTAGGGAAATGGCGGGAGGGAGTATGTAGGGAGATGAGGTTGGAGATGTAGGGAGATGGCGGGAGGGAGTATGTAGGGAGATGAGGTTGGAGATGTAGGAAGATGGCGAGAGGGAGTATGTAGGGAGATGAGGTTGGAGATGTAGAAAGATGGCGAGAGGGAGTATGTAGGGAGATGAGGTTGGAGATGTAGGGAGATGGTGGGAGGGAGTATGTAGGGAGATGGCGAGAGAGAGTATGTAGGGAGATGAGGTTGGAGATGTAGGGAGATGGCGGGAGGGAGTATGTAGGGAGATGAGGTTGGAGATGTAGGGAGATAGTGGGGGAGAGTATGTAGGGAGATGGCGAGAGAGAGTATGTAGGGAGATGAGGTTGAAGATGTAGGGAGATGAGGTTGGAGATGGTGGGAGATGGCGGGAGGGAGTATGTAGGGAGATGAGGATGGAGATGTAGGGAGATGGCGGGAGGGAGTATGTAGGGAGATGAGGTTGGAGATGTAGGGAGATAGTGGGGGAGAGTATGTAGGGAGATGGCGAGAGAGAGTATGTAGGGAGATGAGGTTGAAGATGTAGGGAGATGAGGCTGGAGATGTAGGGAGATGGCGAGAGAGAGTATGTAGTGAGATGAGGTTGGAGATGTAGGGAGATGGCGGGAGGGAGTATGTAGGGAGATGAGGTTGGAGATGTAGGGAGATGGCGGGAGGGAGTATGTAGGGAGATGAGGTTGGAGATGTAGGGAGATAGTGGGGGAGAGTATGTAGGGAGATGGCGGGAGGGAGTATGTAGGGAGATGAGGTTGGAGATGTAGGGAAATGGCGGGAGGGAGTATGTAGGGAGATGAGGTTGGAGATGTAGGGAGATGGCGGGAGGGAGTATGTAGGGAGATGAGGTTGGAGATGTAGGAAGATGGCGAGAGGGAGTATGTAGGGAGATGAGGTTGGAGATGTAGAAAGATGGCGAGAGGGAGTATGTAGGGAGATGAGGTTGAAGATGTAGGGAGATGAGGTTGGAGATGGCGGGAGGGAGTATGTAGGGAGATGAGGTTGGAGATGGCGGGAGGGAGTATGCAGGGAGATGAGGTTGGAGATGTAGGGAGATGAGGATGGAGATGGGGGGAGGGAGTATGTAGGGAGATGAGGTTGGAGATGTAGGGAGATAGTGGGGGAGAGTATGTAGGGAGATGGCGGGAGGGAGTATGTAGGGAGATGAGATTGGAGATGTAGGGAGATGGCGGGAGGGAGTATGTAGGGAGATGAGGTTGGAGATGTAGGAATATGGTGGGCGGGAATGTAGGGAGATGAGGTTGGAGATGTAGGGAGATGAGGTTGGAGATGTAGGGCGATAGCGGGAGGGAGTATGTAGGGAGATGAGGTTGGAGATGTAGGGAGATGGCGGGAGGGAGTATGTAGGGAGATGAGGTTGGAGATGTAGGGAGATGAGGTTGGAGATGTAGGGAGATGGCGGGAGGGAGTATGCAGGGAGATGAGGTTGGAGATGTAGGGAGATAGTGGGGGAGAGTATGTAGGGAGATGTAGGGAGATGAGATTGGAGATGTAGGGAGATGGTGGGAGGGAGTATGTAGGGAGATGAGGCTGGAGATGTAGGAAGATGGTGGGCGGGAATGTAGGGAGATGAGGTTGGAGATGTAGGGAGATAGCGGGAGGAAGTATGTAGGGAGATGAGGTTGGAGATGTAGGGAGATGGCGGGAGGGAGTATGTAGGGAGATGAGGTTGGAGATGTAGGGAGATGAGGTTGGAGATATAGGGAGATGGCGGGAGGGAGTATGCAGGGAGATCAGGTTGGAGATGTAGGGAGATGAGGTTGGAGATGTAGGGAGATGGCGGGAGGGAGTATGCAGGGAGATGAGGTTGGAGATGTAGGGAGATAGTGGGGGAGAGTATGTAGGGAGATGGCGGGAGGGAGTATGTAGGGAGATGAGATTGGAGATGTAGGAAGATGGCGGGAGGGAGTATGTAGGGAGATGAGGTTGGAGATGTAGGAAGATGGTGGGCGGGAATGTAGGGAGATGAGGTTGGAGATGTAGGGAGACAGCGGGAGGAAGTATGTAGGGAGATGAGGTTGGAGATGTAGGGAGATGGCGGGAGGGAGTATGTAGGGAGATGAGGATGGAGATGTAGGGAGATGGCGGGAGGGAGTATGTAGGGAGATGAGGTTGGAGATGTAGGGAGATAGTGGGGGAGAGTATGTAGGGAGATGGCGAGAGAGAGTATGTAGGGAGATGAGGTTGAAGATGTAGGGAGATGAGGCTGGAGATGTAGGGAGATGGCGGGAGGGAGTATGTAGGGAGATGAGGTTGGAGATGTAGGGAGATGGCGGGAGGGAGTATGTAGGGAGATGAGGTTGGAGATGTAGGGAGATGAGGTTGGAGATGTAGGGAGATGAGGTTGGAGATGTAGGGAGATAGCGGGAGGGAGTATGTAGGGAGATGAGGTTGGAGATGTAGGGAGATGAGGTTGGAGATGTAGGGAGATAGCGGGAGGGAGTATGTAGGGAGATGAGGTTGGAGATGTAGGGAGATGGCGGGAGGCAGTATGTAGGGAGATGAGGTTGGAGATGTAGGGAGATGGCGGGAGGGAGTATGTAGGGCGATGAGGTTGGAGATGTAGGGAGATGAGGATGGAGATGTAGGGAGATGGCGGGAGGGAGTATGTAGGGAGATGGCGAGAGAGAGTATGTAGGGAGATGAGGTTGAAGATGTAGGGAGATGAGGTTGGAGATGGCGGGAGGGAGTATGTAGGGAGATGAGGTTGGAGATGGCGGGAGGGAGTATGCAGGGAGATGAGGTTGGAGATGTAGGGAGATGAGGATGAAGATGGGGGGAGGGAGTATGTAGGGAGATGAGGTTGGAGATGTAGGGAGATAGTGGGGGAGAGTATGTAGGGAGATGGCGGGAGGGAGTATGTAGGGAGATGAGATTGGAGATGTAGGGAGATGAGGTTGGAGATGTAGGAAGATGGTGGGCGGGAATGTAGGGAGATGAGGTTGGAGATGTAGGGAGATGAGGTTGGAGATGTAGGGCGATAGCGGGAGGGAGTATGTAGGGAGATGAGGTTGGAGATGTAGGGAGATGAGGTTGGAGATGTAGGGAGATGGCGGGAGGGAGTATGCAGGGAGATGAGGTTGGAGATGTAGGGAGATAGTGGGGGAGAGTATGTAGGGAGATGGCGGGAGGGAGTATGTAGGGAGATGAGATTGGAGATGTAGGGAGATGGTGGGAGGGAGTATGTAGGGAGATGAGGCTGGAGATGTAGGAAGATGGTGGGCGGGAATGTAGGGAGATGAGGTTGGAGATGTAGGGAGATAGCGGGAGGAAGTATGTAGGGAGATGAGGTTGGAGATGTAGGGAGATGGCGGGAGGGAGTATGTAGGGAGATGAGGTTGGAGATGTAGGGAGATGAGGTTGGAGATATAGGGAGATGGCGGGAGGGAGTATGCAGGGAGATGAGGTTGGAGATGTAGGGAGATGAGGTTGGAGATGTAGGGAGATGGCGGGAGGGAGTATGCAGGGAGATGAGGTTGGAGATGTAGGGAGATAGTGGGGGAGAGTATGTAGGGAGATGGCGGGAGGGAGTATGTAGGGAGATGAGATTGGAGATGTAGGAAGATGGCGGGAGGGAGTATGTAGGGAGATGAGGTTGGAGATGTAGGAAGATGGTGGGCGGGAATGTAGGGAGATGAGGTTGGAGATGTAGGGAGATAGCGGGAGGAAGTATGTAGGGAGATGAGGTTGGAGATGTAGGGAGATGGCGGGAGGGAGTATGTAGGGAGATGAGGTTGGAGATGTAGGGAGATGAGGATGGAGATGTAGGGAGATGGCGGGAGGGAGTATGCAGGGAGATTAGGTTGGAGATGTAGGGAGATAGTGGGGGAGAGTATGTAGGGAGATGGCGGGAGGGAGTATGTAGGGAGATGAGATTGGAGATGTAGGGAGATGGCGGGAGGGAGTATGTAGGGAGATGAGGTTGGAGATGTAGGAAGATGGTGGGCGGGAATGTAGGGAGATGAGGTTGGAGATGTAGGGAGATAGCGGGAGGGAGTATGTAGGGAGATGAGGTTGGAGATGTAGGGAGATGGCGGGAGGGAGTATGTAGGGAGATGAGGTTGGAGATGTAGGGAGATGAGGTTGGAGATGTAGGGAGATGGCGGGAGGGAGTATGCAGGGAGATGAGGTTGGAGATGTAGGGAGATAGTGGGGGAGAGTATGTAGGGAGATGGCGGGAGGGAGTATGTAGGGAGATGAGATTGGAGATGTAGGGAGATGGTGGGAGGGAGTATGTAGGGAGATGAGGCTGGAGATGTAGGAAGATGGTGGGCGGGAATGTAGGGAGATGAAGTTGGAGATGTAGGGAGATAGCGGGAGGAAGTATGTAGGGAGATGAGGTTGGAGATGTAGGGAGATGGCGGGAGGGAGTATGTAGGGAGATGAGGTTGGAGATGTAGGGAGATGAGGTTGGAGATATAGGGAGATGGCGGGAGGGAGTATGCAGGGAGATGAGGTTGGAGATGTAGGGAGATGAGGTTGGAGATGTAGGGAGATGGCGGGAGGGAGTATGCAGGGAGATGAGGTTGGAGATGTAGGGAGATAGTGGGGGAGAGTATGTAGGGAGATGGCGGGAGGGAGTATGTAGGGAGATGAGATTGGAGATGTAGGAAGATGGCGGGAGGGAGTATGTAGGGAGATGAGGTTGGAGATGTAGGAAGATGGCGGGAGGGAGTATGTAGGGAGATGAGGTTGGAGATGTAGGAAGATGGTGGGCGGGAATGTAGGGAGATGAGGTTGGAGATGTAGGGAGATAGCGGGAGGAAGTATATAGGGAGATGAGGTTGGAGATGTAGGGAGATGGCGGGAGGGAGTATGTAGGGAGATGAGGTTGGAGATGTAGGGAGATGAGGATGGAGATGTAGGGAGATGGCGGGAGGGAGTATGTAGGGAGATGAGGTTGGAGATGTAGGGAGATAGTGGGGGAGAGTATGTAGGGAGATGGCGGGAGGGAGTATGTAGGGAGATGAGATTGGAGATGTAGGGAGATGGCGGGAGGGAGTATGTAGGGAGATGAGGTTGGAGATGTAGGAAGATGGTGGGCGGGAATGTAGGGAGATGAGGTTGGAGATGTAGGGAGATAGCGGGAGGGAGTATGTAGGGAGATGAGGTTGGAGATGTAGGGAGATGGCGGGAGGGAGTATGTAGGGAGATGAGGTTGGAGATGTAGGGAGATGAGGATGGAGATGTAGGGAGATGGCGGGAGGGAGTATGCAGGGAGATGAGGTTGGAGATGTAGGGAGATAGTGGGGGAGAGTATGTAGGGAGATGGCGGGAGGGAGTATGTAGGGAGATGAGATTGGAGATGTAGGGAGATGGTGGGAGGGAGTATGTAGGGAGATGAGGCTGGAGATGTAGGAAGATGGTGGGCGGGAATGTAGGGAGATGAGGTTGGAGATGTAGGGAGATGAGGTTGGAGATGTAGGGAGATAGCGGGAGGGAGTATGTAGGGAGATGAGGTTGGAGATGTAGGGAGATGGCGGGAGGCAGTATGTAGGGAGATGAGGTTGGAGATGTAGGGAGATGGCGGGAGGGAGTATGTAGGGCGATGAGGTTGGAGATGTAGGGAGATGAGGATGGAGATGTAGGGAGATGGCGGGAGGGAGTATGTAGGGAGATGGCGAGAGAGAGTATGTAGGGAGATGAGGTTGAAGATGTAGGGAGATGAGGTTGGAGATGGCGGGAGGGAGTATGTAGGGAGATGAGGTTGGAGATGGCGGGAGGGAGTATGCAGGGAGATGAGGTTGGAGATGTAGGGAGATGAGGATGAAGATGGGGGGAGGGAGTATGTAGGGAGATGAGGTTGGAGATGTAGGGAGATAGTGGGGGAGAGTATGTAGGGAGATGGCGGGAGGGAGTATGTAGGGAGATGAGATTGGAGATGTAGGGAGATGAGGTTGGAGATGTAGGAAGATGGTGGGCGGGAATGTAGGGAGATGAGGTTGGAGATGTAGGGAGATGAGGTTGGAGATGTAGGGCGATAGCGGGAGGGAGTATGTAGGGAGATGAGGTTGGAGATGTAGGGAGATGAGGTTGGAGATGTAGGGAGATGGCGGGAGGGAGTATGCAGGGAGATGAGGTTGGAGATGTAGGGAGATAGTGGGGGAGAGTATGTAGGGAGATGGCGGGAGGGAGTATGTAGGGAGATGAGATTGGAGATGTAGGGAGATGGTGGGAGGGAGTATGTAGGGAGATGAGGCTGGAGATGTAGGAAGATGGTGGGCGGGAATGTAGGGAGATGAGGTTGGAGATGTAGGGAGATAGCGGGAGGAAGTATGTAGGGAGATGAGGTTGGAGATGTAGGGAGATGGCGGGAGGGAGTATGTAGGGAGATGAGGTTGGAGATGTAGGGAGATGAGGTTGGAGATATAGGGAGATGGCGGGAGGGAGTATGCAGGGAGATGAGGTTGGAGATGTAGGGAGATGAGGTTGGAGATGTAGGGAGATGGCGGGAGGGAGTATGCAGGGAGATGAGGTTGGAGATGTAGGGAGATAGTGGGGGAGAGTATGTAGGGAGATGGCGGGAGGGAGTATGTAGGGAGATGAGATTGGAGATGTAGGAAGATGGCGGGAGGGAGTATGTAGGGAGATGAGGTTGGAGATGTAGGAAGATGGTGGGCGGGAATGTAGGGAGATGAGGTTGGAGATGTAGGGAGATAGCGGGAGGAAGTATGTAGGGAGATGAGGTTGGAGATGTAGGGAGATGGCGGGAGGGAGTATGTAGGGAGATGAGGTTGGAGATGTAGGGAGATGAGGATGGAGATGTAGGGAGATGGCGGGAGGGAGTATGCAGGGAGATTAGGTTGGAGATGTAGGGAGATAGTGGGGGAGAGTATGTAGGGAGATGGCGGGAGGGAGTATGTAGGGAGATGAGATTGGAGATGTAGGGAGATGGCGGGAGGGAGTATGTAGGGAGATGAGGTTGGAGATGTAGGAAGATGGTGGGCGGGAATGTAGGGAGATGAGGTTGGAGATGTAGGGAGATAGCGGGAGGGAGTATGTAGGGAGATGAGGTTGGAGATGTAGGGAGATGGCGGGAGGGAGTATGTAGGGAGATGAGGTTGGAGATGTAGGGAGATGAGGTTGGAGATGTAGGGAGATGGCGGGAGGGAGTATGCAGGGAGATGAGGTTGGAGATGTAGGGAGATAGTGGGGGAGAGTATGTAGGGAGATGGCGGGAGGGAGTATGTAGGGAGATGAGATTGGAGATGTAGGGAGATGGTGGGAGGGAGTATGTAGGGAGATGAGGCTGGAGATGTAGGAAGATGGTGGGCGGGAATGTAGGGAGATGAAGTTGGAGATGTAGGGAGATAGCGGGAGGAAGTATGTAGGGAGATGAGGTTGGAGATGTAGGGAGATGGCGGGAGGGAGTATGTAGGGAGATGAGGTTGGAGATGTAGGGAGATGAGGTTGGAGATATAGGGAGATGGCGGGAGGGAGTATGCAGGGAGATGAGGTTGGAGATGTAGGGAGATGAGGTTGGAGATGTAGGGAGATGGCGGGAGGGAGTATGCAGGGAGATGAGGTTGGAGATGTAGGGAGATAGTGGGGGAGAGTATGTAGGGAGATGGCGGGAGGGAGTATGTAGGGAGATGAGATTGGAGATGTAGGAAGATGGCGGGAGGGAGTATGTAGGGAGATGAGGTTGGAGATGTAGGAAGATGGCGGGAGGGAGTATGTAGGGAGATGAGGTTGGAGATGTAGGAAGATGGTGGGCGGGAATGTAGGGAGATGAGGTTGGAGATGTAGGGAGATAGCGGGAGGAAGTATATAGGGAGATGAGGTTGGAGATGTAGGGAGATGGCGGGAGGGAGTATGTAGGGAGATGAGGTTGGAGATGTAGGGAGATGAGGATGGAGATGTAGGGAGATGGCGGGAGGGAGTATGTAGGGAGATGAGGTTGGAGATGTAGGGAGATAGTGGGGGAGAGTATGTAGGGAGATGGCGGGAGGGAGTATGTAGGGAGATGAGATTGGAGATGTAGGGAGATGGCGGGAGGGAGTATGTAGGGAGATGAGGTTGGAGATGTAGGAAGATGGTGGGCGGGAATGTAGGGAGATGAGGTTGGAGATGTAGGGAGATAGCGGGAGGGAGTATGTAGGGAGATGAGGTTGGAGATGTAGGGAGATGGCGGGAGGGAGTATGTAGGGAGATGAGGTTGGAGATGTAGGGAGATGAGGATGGAGATGTAGGGAGATGGCGGGAGGGAGTATGCAGGGAGATGAGGTTGGAGATGTAGGGAGATAGTGGGGGAGAGTATGTAGGGAGATGGCGGGAGGGAGTATGTAGGGAGATGAGATTGGAGATGTAGGGAGATGGTGGGAGGGAGTATGTAGGGAGATGAGGCTGGAGATGTAGGAAGATGGTGGGCGGGAATGTAGGGAGATGAGGTTGGAGATGTAGGGAGATGAGGTTGGAGATGTAGGGAGATAGCGGGAGGGAGTATGTAGGGAGATGAGGTTGGAGATGTAGGGAGATGGCGGGAGGGAGTATGTAGGGAGATGAGGTTGGAGATGTAGGGTGATGGCGGGAGGGAGTATGTAGGGAGATGAGGTTGGAGATGTAGGGAGATGAGGTTGGAGATGTAGGGAGATGGCAAGAGGGAGTATGTAGGGAGATGAGGTTGGAGATGTAGGGAGATGGCGGGAGGGAGTATGTAGGGAGATGAGGTTGGAGATGTAGGGAGATGGCGGGAGGGAGTATGTAGGGAGATGAGGTTGGAGATGTAGGGAGATAGCGGGAGGAAGTATGTAGGGAGATGAGGTTGGAGATGTAGGGAGATGGCGGGAGGGAGTATGTAGGGAGATGAGGTTGGAGATGTAGGGAGATGAGGATGGAGATGTAGGGAGATGGTGGGAGGGAGTATGTAGGGAGATGAGGTTGGAGATGTAGGGAGATAGTGGGGGAGAGTATGTAGGGAGATGGCGGGAGGGAGTATGTAGGGAGATGAGATTGGAGATGTAGGGAGATGGTGGGAGGGAGTATGTAGGGAGATGAGGTTGGAGATGTAGGAAGATGGTGGGCGGGAATGTAGGGAGATGAGGTTGGAGATGTAGGGAGATAGCGGGAGGGAGTATGTAGGGAGATGAGGTTGGAGATGTAGGGAGATGGCGGGAGGGAGTATGTAGGGAGATGAGGTTGGAGATGTAGGGAGATGAGGTTGGAGATGTAGGGAGATGGCGGGAGGGAGTATGCAGGGAGATGAGGTTGGAGATGTAGGGAGATAGTGGGGGAGAGTATGTAGGGAGATGGCGGGAGGGAGTATGTAGGGAGATGAGATTGGAGATGTAGGGAGATGGTGGGAGGGAGTATGTAGGGAGATGAGGCTGGAGATGTAGGAAGATGGTGGGCGGGAATGTAGGGAGATGAGGTTGGAGATGTAGAGAGATGAGGTTGGAGATGTAGGGAGATAGCGGGAGGGAGTATGTAGGGAGATGAGGTTGGAGATGTAGGGAGATGAGGTTGGAGATGTAGGGAGATAGCGGGAGGGAGTATGTAGGGAGATGAGGTTGGAGATGTAGGGAGATGGCGGGAGGGAGTATGTAGGGAGATGAGGTTGGAGATGTAGGGAGATGAGGATGGAGATGTAGGGAGATGGCGGGAGGGAGTATGTAGGGAGATGAGGTTGGAGATGTAGGGAGATGGCGGGAGGGAGTATGCAGGGAGATGAGGTTGGAGATGTAGGGAGATGGCGGGAGGGAGTATGTAGGGAGATGAGGTTGGAGATGTAGGGACTCATTGACCTCAGGGCTGTGAGGCAACAATGTCAACCGTGCCGCCCATTGTTATAAAGCCTAAACTTTCTAAAATGTCTATCACTGGACAGACTGGGTACATAGAGCACAATGCTCCTGTGAGACATCCTCCCTGACGCTCCTGTGAGACATCCTCCCTGACGCTCCTGTGAGACATCCTCCCTGACGCTATGATAGCCGTGATTCCACTAACGCTGAAATTCACCAAATTCAACACTGGTAGTGGGGGCAATAAATATAAAAAGGGAACCTATAATTAAGAAACATTTGCAATACAGTATGTTTCTTGACGGTACTAAAAAATTACAAATCCTCAAACTTATAGGCTAAAAAAAATCTGCGCTACATTCCAGCAAGGCCAACCGGTTCCACCATCTTGGGGATCGTTCAGACTTGTCCAAGCTCAGACTGTCTACATCGCAACACAAGCTTTTCAGTACAAATGGCAGATTGGAACTCGGACGTTGTTTGGTGGTTTCATTTAGGCTCAACCAGGCAGACGAGGCGGCAGTGGTCTGTTTATTTTATTGTACGATAACTGCGGCCTACGAACAACTTGGTGATCACGAGCAATAGTGAATTCCAACATTACCAAGATTGGTTTGACAAACGGTTTTGGGTTCATAGAGCTGGGAAAATGAGATGAAATGTTAAACTAGCACTAAGGGAGACCGTAAACTTTTGGAACGTGTGGTACGTACTGCTGCGGGGTTGGGTATATAATCCCAGTGGCCAGGTTCCTAATGGTCAGAATACCCACGCCGGGATCCCGACCGCCAGAATGCCGGCAGCTCGCCACGCTGCAGCTCGATGGCTCGCCACAGGTTCTGTTCCCACTGTATGGGTGTCGTGGAAACCCACGAGTGGGAATAGCCCTGGCGCAGCGGACGGCATTCCAGCCCATTACTTACCCTTGGGATGCCCTCAGTCGGGGTTCCTGCCCCAGGATTCTGAGTGATGGTGGGATTCCGGCATCGGTCAACTGGCCACCACCATCCAGTGCACCAGGATTGCCATCTTCCTAACCATCATATTTTATTCCTTCCTTTCCGTCTGAATTTTTTTTTTTAGGTGCATTAAAAGTCGGGTGTGGTATTGTAGGTCAACAGTGTCTAGGTCGACCCCTATTGGTCGACAGTAACAAGGTCAACAGGGATTCTAGGTCAACATGGTCTAGGTCGACAAGTCAAAAAGTCGACGTGAGTTTTTTAATCTTTTTTGGTGTTGTTTTCGCCGTACAGTGACCGGGGACCCCAACTAGCGCACCCGCTTCACTTGGCATGCATCGGGCAAGGTGTCTCGCTGCGCTCGGCAGAGGTTACCGTTCCCAATTGTGGTCCACGTGGATCGTAAAGTATGAAAAAGTAAAAAAAAAACAAAAAAAGAAAGGTGAAAAACTCATGTCGACCTTTTGACCTGTCGACCTAGAACATGTCGACCTAGAGAGCGGATACCCATTGATATTAGGACATCTCAATTAAAGATTAGCTTTTCTCCTAATGCAGTCACAGTACCCCTTTCACCCACACACAGCGGAGGCATCATTATGAATCCTGAACCCAATATTCAGCATATCCATTCACTAGGTACCGAGGCACGAGACACAAAAAGGCCTCAGAACCACTGAACGAATTGAAGGCGACTGTCTCAAATATTGGTTCAGCCCAAACAATGCTTTCCTCCTCTGTAATTGTTCTCTATATCTATTGTCCTGTAAATAATAATAAGCCGCTTGCATGAGACGATCGGCCCCAATTTCACATTTATTCCAAACACAACACAAAAGACGCAGTTTTCAGTAGCATCATTTTATTAAAATGACACACGGGACTAGTGTTACCACAACACGTACCACTTTTTATAACACTTTCAGGGTGCAACGACAGGATGGAGGGGCACATCCATATAAATATCCCCTATAAACAAGGGTGCTGTAAAGCCCTCCTACAGAAATGGGGTTAATAATATACATATAGACAATGCAATACAGTGCAGAGGCGTAAAATCCCGTCCTTTGTGATTGCTGGACTACAACTCCCAGCGTCACCTCCTGGCTAGTACAATGCGGCGCTCTTAGGTTGTGTGACTTCCCACTATACCGGCAGATCTAGTCATTCAACCTCATTGCTCAACAACCAATACGTGATTTGGAGGCAAGTCCAAACCCCAGATCGCCATGCGGGAAGGCCAGCCAGGACTCAGGTTGCCGAGGTCAACGGCTAATCAGATTTCCCACCCCAAGCAAAGCCTTATTGATCTCATTGTCATCCCAGATATGATTGGGCAATCTGAAAATGACCAGATTGCACAACCAAATCTACAAAGCGTTTCAGTTACATGGAAATGCAAACACAGCAAGAATCTTTCCCCCGATGTGTATTTATTTAAAGATCTATGATGGTGCTGGCCCTGCTCCAGGAGCCCCTAAAAGCTACTTTGAAGTGTTCAGTGCAAACGACACCCATATCCCAGCATTTAAATTCAGAAGGCAGCCTATTAATTCGCTAGGGAGCACTGTGTAGGCACAAGCACACTAATGACAGAATTGAGGCATGAGGCACTATGTGATGAGGCCGAGGCACCCAGTGGAACCTCACATGTGGAAAACATACAAACCCCACACAGAGATCGCACTGGCTAGAATAGCACAAACAAGGCCAAACACCGCTCACCGCCGTGTCGCCTAGTAAATTGATAGGCTGCCTTCTCACAAATAATGGCTCAGTCTGGGAAACAAAATGGCTGCCGATGAGGGTGCGGGGACTCTGCACCAATCTCCGCCCTATTCACAGTCTTTGCACATAAATAGCCAACCATATTTACATTAAAATGGGATCATTTCATCAGTTTATATATAAATCTTTACAGTAAAACAAGTAATGCATTAATGCAGCCACTTACAGAGTATTTACACATGGTATATACATACACAGTACAGTTTCTGTTGAACAGGTTTCCCGGGTGCCCCTCTTCAGACACTGAATGACTGACACCCCTGCCCGCACGTAGCACACAACACTGAAAGAACAATTGTTTATCACATTAGCACGCCTGCTTCATTAGAATTCATTAGATTCATTTTTCCAGCTATACAGGACAGAGAAAGGGGTTTAAAATAAGTATAAAAAGCAGACAGGACAGTGCAGTGCAAATATGTGTAACGAAGATCTCTGAATTCTATTATCATGTGGGATTTATATATCTGGTTACTGTTATCCATTCAGTGTGCTGGGGAAACAATTGCTTTTTTTCTAGTGCAGGAGTTACACAGTATAAAGGACATTTTCCAACGCAGTCAAGTGCAAATTGTGTTCAATACCTCACTCTACATAAAGGTCCCCACTTTAATGCTGTGACTGGAATATACAAAGGACGCGTTTATTACCTTCTATTGTCTATAGATAAGAGATGTCGGAAACTGCAACATCCCTTTGTCGGTGACAACTGATACAAAGTAAAAGTCTGTCATACAGGGGTGTAGCCAGAACTTTGTGTATTTTGAAGGTTCCTCATCCCCCTTCTAGAGAGACCGCTCTCTCTCCACAGTATTTCTTTATGTATGTGCCACAGTAGTGCCCTAGCTAATAGTATGCCCCATAAAGTGCTCCTGTTCATTTTATACCACGCAGCGCCCCCCATGTCACATTGTACTGCTTCCAGTACACATGCCACACAGCGCCCCCATGTCACATTGTACTGCTTCCAGTACACATACCACACAGCACCCCCCATGTCACATTGTACTGCTGCCAGTACATATGCCACACAGCGCCCCCATGTCACATTGTACTGCTGCCAGTACATATGCCACACAGCGCCCCCATGTCACATTGTACTGCTGCCAGTACACATGCCACACAGCGCCCCCCCATGTCACATTGTACTGCTGCCAGTACATATGCCACACAGCGCCCCCCCATGTCACATTGTACTGCTGCCAGTACATATGCCACACAGCGCCCCCATGTCACATTGTACTGCTGCCAGTACACATGCCACACAGCGCCCCCCCATGTCACATTGTACTGCTGCCAGTACATATGCCACACAGCACCCCCCCATGTCACATTGTACTGCTGCCAGTACATATGCCACACAGCGCCCCCATGTCACATTGTACTGCTGCCAGTACATATGCCACACAGCGCCCCCATGTCACATTGTACTGCTGCCAGTACACATGCCACACAGCGCCCCCCCATGTCACATTGTACTGCTGCCAGTACATATGCCACACAGCGCCCACCAGTACACATGCCACACAGCGCCCCCATGTCATTGTACTGCTGCCAGTACATATGCCACACAGCACCCCCATGTCACATTGTACTGCTGCCATTACACATGCCACCAGTTCATATTACGTCACAGTGTACTGCTGCCAGTACATATGCCACACAGCGCCCACCAGTACACATGCCACACAGCGCCCCCCATGTCACATTGTACCGCTGCCAGTACACATGCCACACAGCGCCCACATGTCACATTGTACTGCTTCCAGTACACATGCCACACAGCGCCCCCATGTCACATTGTACTGCTTCCAGTACACATGCCACACAGCGCCCCCATGTCACATTGTACTGCTTCCAGTACACATGCCACACAGCGCCCCCATGTCACATTGTACTGCTTCCAGTACACATGCCACACAGCGCCCCCATGTCACATTGTACTGCTTCCAGTACACATGCCACACAGCGCCCCCCATGTCACATTGTACTGCTGCCAGTACACATGCCACACAGCGCCCCCATGTCACATTGTACTGCTTCCGTTCCAATACACATGCCACACAGCGCCCCCATGTCACATTGTACTGCTGCCAGTACACATGCCACACAGCGCCCCCCATGTCACATTGTACTGCTTCCAGTACACATGCCACACAGCACCCCCATGTCACATTGTACTGCTGCTAGTACACATGCCACACAGCGCCCCCCATGTCACATTGTACTGCTGCCAGTACACATGCCACACAGCGCCCCCCATGTCACATTGTACTGCTGCCAGTACACATGCCACACAGCGCCCCCATGTCACATTGTACTGCTTCCAGTACACATGCCACACAGCGCCCCCCATGTCACATTGTACTGCTTCCAGTACACATGCCACACAGCGCCCCCATGTCACATTGTACTGCTGCCAGTACACATGCCACACAGCGCCCCCATGTCACATTGTACTGCTGCCAGTACACATGCCACACAGCGCCCCCCATGTCACATTGTACTGCTTCCAGTACACATGCCACACAGCACCCCCATGTCACATTGTACTGCTGCCAGTACACATGCCACACAGCGCCCCCCATGTCACATTGTACTGCTGCCAGTACACATGCCACACAGCGCCCCCCATGTCACATTGTACTGCTGCCAGTACACATGCCACACAGCGCCCCCATGTCACATTGTACTGCTTCCAGTACACATGCCACACAGCGCCCCCCATGTCACATTGTACTGCTTCCAGTACACATGCCACACAGCGCCCCCATGTCACATTGTACTGCTTCCGTTCCAATACACATGCCACACAGCGCCCCCCATGTCACATTGTACTGCTGCCAGTACACATGCCACACAGCGCCCCCATGTCACATTGTACTGCTGCCAGTACACATGCCACACAGCACCCCCATGTCACATTGTACTGCTGCCAGTACACATGCCACACAGCACCCCCATGTCACATTGTACTGCTGCCAGTACACATGCCACACAGCGCCCCCCATGTCACATTGTACTGCTGCCAGTACACATGCCACACAGCGCCCCCCATGTCACATTGTACTGCTGCCAGTACACATGCCACACAGCGCCCCCATGTCACATTGTACTGCTTCCAGTACACATGCCACACAGCGCCCCCATGTCACATTGTACTGCTTCCAGTACACATGCCACACAGCGCCCCCCATGTCACATTGTACTGCTTCCAGTACACATGCCACACAGCGCCCCCATGTCACATTGTACTGCTTCCGTTCCAATACACATGCCACACAGCGCCCCCCATGTCACATTGTACTGCTTCCAGTACACATGCCACACAGCGCCCCCATGTCACATTGTACTGCTGCCAGTACACATGCCACACAGCCCCCCCATGTCACATTGTACTGCTTCCAGTACACATGCCACACAGCGCCCCCCATGTCACATTGTACTGCTTCCAGTACACATGCCACACAGCGCCCCCCATGTCACATTGTACTGCTGCCAGTACACATGCCACACAGCGCCCCCCATGTCACATTGTACTGCTTCCAGTACACATGCCACACAGCGCCCACATGCCACACAGCGCCCCCCATGTCACATTGTACTGCTTCCAGTACACATGCCACACAGCGCCCCCATGTCACATTGTACTGCTTCCGTTCCAATACACATGCCACACAGCGCCCCCCATGTCACATTGTACTGCTGCCAGTACACATGCCACACAGCGCCCCCATGTCACATTGTACTGCTGCCAGTACACATGCCACACAGCGCCCCCATGTCACATTGTACTGCTGCCAGTACACATGCCACACAGCACCCCCATGTCACATTGTACTGCTGCCAGTACACATGCCACACAGCGCCCCCCATGTCACATTGTACTGCTGCCAGTACACATGCCACACAGCGCCCCCCATGTCACATTGTACTGCTTCCAGTACACATGCCACACAGCGCCCCCATGTCACATTGTACTGCTTCCAGTACACATGCCACACAGCGCCCCCATGTCACATTGTACTGCTTCCGTTCCAATACACATGCCACACAGCGCCCCCCATGTCACATTGTACTGCTTCCAGTACACATGCCACACAGCGCCCCCATGTCACATTGTACTGCTGCCAGTACACATGCCACACAGCCCCCCCATGTCACATTGTACTGCTTCCGTTCCAATACACATGCCACACAGCGCCCCCCATGTCACATTGTACTGCTTCCAGTACACATGCCACACAGCGCCCCCATGTCACATTGTACTGCTGCCAGTACACATGCCACACAGCCCCCCCATGTCACATTGTACTGCTTCCAGTACACATGCCACACAGCACCCCCATGTCACATTGTACTGCTGCCAGTACACATGCCACACAGCGCCCCCATGTCACATTGTACTGCTGCCAGTACACATGCCACACAGCGCCCCCATGTCACATTGTACTGCTGCCAGTACACATGCCACACAGCGCCCCCCATGTCACATTGTACTGCTGCCAGTACACATGCCACACAGCGCCCCCCATGTCACATTGTACTGCTTCCAGTACACATGCCACACAGCGCCCCCATGTCACATTGTACTGCTTCCAGTACACATGCCACACAGCGCCCCCATGTCACATTGTACTGCTTCCGTTCCAATACACATGCCACACAGCGCCCCCCATGTCACATTGTACTGCTTCCAGTACACATGCCACACAGCGCCCCCATGTCACATTGTACTGCTTCCGTTCCAATACACATGCCACACAGCGCCCCCCATGTCACATTGTACTGCTGCCAGTACACATGCCACACAGCGCCCCCATGTCACATTGTACTGCTGCCAGTACACATGCCACACAGCGCCCCCATGTCACATTGTACTGCTGCCAGTACACATGCCACACAGCACCCCCATGTCACATTGTACTGCTGCCAGTACACATGCCACACAGCGCCCCCCATGTCACATTGTACTGCTGCCAGTACACATGCCACACAGCGCCCCCCATGTCACATTGTACTGCTTCCAGTACACATGCCACACAGCGCCCCCATGTCACATTGTACTGCTTCCAGTACACATGCCACACAGCGGCCCCATGTCACATTGTACTGCTTCCGTTCCAATACACATGCCACACAGCGCCCCCCATGTCACATTGTACTGCTTCCAGTACACATGCCACACAGCGCCCCCATGTCACATTGTACTGCTGCCAGTACACATGCCACACAGCCCCCCCATGTCACATTGTACTGCTTCCAGTACACATGCCACACAGCACCCCCATGTCACATTGTACTGCTGCCAGTACACATGCCACACAGCGCCCCCATGTCACATTGTACTGCTGCCAGTACACATGCCACACAGCGCCCCCATGTCACATTGTACTGCTGCCAGTACACATGCCACACAGCGCCCCCCATGTCACATTGTACTGCTGCCAGTACACATGCCACACAGCGCCCCCATGTCACATTGTACTGCTGCCAGTACACATGCCACACAGCCCCCCCATGTCACATTGTACTGCTTCCAGTACACATGCCACACAGCACCCCCATGTCACATTGTACTGCTGCCAGTACACATGCCACACAGCGCCCCCATGTCACATTGTACTGCTGCCAGTACACATGCCACACAGCGCCCCCATGTCACATTGTACTGCTGCCAGTACACATGCCACACAGCGCCCCCCATGTCACATTGTACTGCTGCCAGTACACATGCCACACAGCGCCCCCCATGTCACATTGTACTGCTGCCAGTACACATGCCACACAGCGCCCCCATGTCACATTGTACTGCTTCCGTTCCAATACACATGCCACACAGCGCCCCCCATGTCACATTGTACTGCTTCCAGTACACATGCCACACAGCGCCCCCCATGTCACATTGTATTGCTTCCAATACACATGCCACACAGCACCCCCATGTCACATTGTACTGCTTCCAGTACATATGCCACACAGTGCCCCCAGTTCATATGCCACACAGCGCCCACCAGTACATATGCCACACAGTGCCCCCAGTACATATGCCACACAGTGACCCCCGTTCATATAACGCCACACAGTGACCCCCGTTCATATTACGCCACACAGTGACCCCCGTTCATATTACGCCACACAGTGACCCCCATTCATATTACACCACACAGTGACCCCCATTCATATTACGCCACACAGTGACCCCCGTTCATATTACGCCACACAGTGACCCCCGTTCATATTACGCCACACAGTGACCCCCATTCATATTACGCCACACAGTGACCCCCGTTCATATTACGCTACACAGTGCTTAGCAGGCTATTCCGGGAACCTGGTAGAAAACTTTATGACCTGGGTGCGGTTGAGCGATGCCCTAGATGTATGCCCCACACCCACTATAGGGCTACAGAGAATCATTGGGTGAGGAATAATGGAATCTTTCTAAAACCCGCTCCTTCCTATTAGTTTATCAATATTTGATGTAAGTGAAAACTGATATTTCATATTTATTACGATAGCCAATACACCGCCTTGGACTTTAACTGACTAGTAACGGGAGAGCGTCAGCAGTAGCCAATCGTCCTCTGTAATGGAAATTACAGTACAGTAATTATAGAGACACACTATAGCGCAATAAGCATATTACAAGTAACATTTCATTATTAAGTCAATGGAGATTCAGGGACGGACTGCAGGTGCACGCAGTTCCAATCTGTGCGCAGTCGACCGCTGTTTTTTACATTGCACACAATTCCTCTTTGTCTGCGGACAGAGGGGGTAATTCAGACCTAATCACTGCTGTGCGTTTCTGTGCATGCGTATGTACCATAATGCGCAGGCGCGACGGACTGCAGCAACGGAGATCGCCAGTCAGCAACAGGATGGTGTGATAAATCCGATCGCACGGGCGTTCGCAAGATGATTGACCGGAAGAGGCCGTTTGTGGGTGGCAACTGACCGTTTCTAGGGAGTGTCCGGACAAACGCAGGCGTGCCAAAGCATTTGAAGGGAGGGTGTCCAATGTCGGCTCCAGCCCCGATCAGCAAGAAGCAATCGCAGCGGCTGAGTAAGTTCTGGGTTGAGCACAGACTGCACAAAGGAGGTAATTCCAAGTTGATCGCAGCAGGACATTTTTTAGCAGTTGGGCAAAACCATGTGCACTGCAGGGGGGGGGGGGGGGGGGGGCAGATGTAACATGTGCAGAGAGAGTAAGATTTGGGTGGGTTATTCTGTTTCTGTGCAGGGTAAATACTGGCTGCTTTATTTTTACACTGCAATTTAGATTGCAGATTGAACACACCCCACCCAAATCTAACTCTCTCTGCACATGTTATATCTGCCTCCCCTGCAGTGCACATGGTTTTGCCCAACTGCTAACAAAAATCCTGCTGCGGTCAACTCAGAATTACCCCCAAAATCAGTTTGTGCAGCTCTGCTAGACATGCGATCGCACACTTGCACAGCGATTTCACCCTCCCGCTGTAGGCAGCAACTGTCTGATCGCAGGGCTGCAAAAAACGCAGCCCAGCGATCAGGTCTGAATTACACCCGAAGACACAGCACAGAATCGGACGCAGGGCCTGAGAATTTTATTGGGTGTTTCTGAGAGGTAACAGGGGTGTGGCGAAGCCGACACAGTAGCGTCAGACACACAACCGCTATATAGGCGCCCATACGGAGACAGAAAAGCCCTGAATTTGAGCGAGGGGGTTGGGGTGGACTAATTTGGTTTTATTTTATATAAATTCTCAGTTTGGATCCTTAGAAAAAAAAGTTTAAAAAAAATGAAGTCATTAACGAATATAGATTAAAGGACACATTTTTCCATTAATTTATGTTTTCTTTTTAAATTAGGAAGGTTTTATCAAATGAAGGTCTTTCTTCGGTGCGCCTTACACACCGGTAAACACCAACTGATCAATCAAAATGCGGACGAGCCCTACATCAACAGCCCACGAGCTGTGCTGCTAATGAGGCACTTTGGAGGCATATTCAGACCTCTGAGTGTCACGCTGCCATAGCAACCCACTGCGTAACCAACGTGTTTACACACAAGGGCGATAGTCGTTAACCCTCATTAGAAAATGTAAGTGGCTGCCCATTAGATGTTCCCTTTTAATGTGCACCCTTAAACCAATTAAATGTGACCATTACACCCCCCCCCCCCACACACACACACACACACACACACATCCCCACACACACACCCCACCGCCCCACACGCGCACACATTTGTTTTTTGAACTTAATTTTCTTTCTTGTAAGTGCTTGGTATAAAATGAAAAATTAGAGTCTTTTAAAATTAAGACTGAATTGCAATAAAACCACAACAGCTTATACACACAATCATGGGGGTCATTCCGAGTTGATCGCTCGGTAGCACTTTTTAGCAGCCGCGCAAACGCTATGCCGCCGCCCACTGGGAGTGTATTTTCGCTTTGCAGAAGTGCGAACGCCTGTGCAGCAGAGCGCCTGCAAAATCTTTTTCTGCAAAACAAGACCAGCCCTGTAGTTACTCTTCGTGAGCGTTGATTTTAACGACAGAGGTACGGCTTTTGACGTCACACACCCGCACAGCCACGCCTGCGTTTTCCCCGACACGCCTGCGTATTTCTAAGCACTCCCTGAAAACGGTCAGTTGACACCCAGAAACGCCCCCTTTCTGTCAATCTCCTTGCGGCCGTCTGTGCGATTGGAATCGTCGCTAGAACCAGTGCAAAACCACAATGGACTTTGCACCCGTACGACGCGCGTGTGCATTGCGGTGCCTATGCATGCGCAGATTAGCCATTTTTTACACTGATCGCTGTGCAGAGAACAACGGCAGCTAGCGATCAACTCAGAATGACCCCCTATATACATCACTTAATGCACATGCATCAGACAATGACGCGCTATAAGGTCTCACAGAGCAGGAACCAGGATCTATACTTTCCGTTAGCCTCTGGACGAGATATATAGGTCAATCCAATCAGGTGTGAGCGGCGAGTGGCCGTTTTCAATGCAAATTCATTTTGTGATTCAATTAGAATTCGCATTGAACCAGGCAGAGTAAACTCACATTTTTCCGTTCACGCCTCACTGAGGGTGAGAGATGGTGGGGAAAGTCCTTATTTTCCCTATAGATTGTAAACTTGCGAGCAGGGCCTTCCTACCTGTAAAGTGCAATGGAATTTGCTGAGCTATTTAAGAAACTGTTAATAAATAAATAAATAAAAAATGTTAAGGTTACAATTTTGGGACACTGGGTAACACCCATTAGACACCCCTTCTGTCAACCCCCCCCCCCCCCTCCCCCCCCCACCACGATGATTACTTAGGCAATAGGAAGTTTCCAGTTAGCTTAATTTGAATAATAATTACGTCTTTTAGTGGGGGTTTAAGAAAAAATATCGTCAAATGAACCCAAAATTAACTTTCGCTCGTTTCTTCATGCACCCCAAATTTTATTAGAGTATTTGTTTTTTTTTAGAAAAAAAAATTGCTTTTATATTTTTTTTGCCCCCCCCCCTCCCTCAAGTACCCTAAAAGTATATTTCCTCCTATTTTTTTTTTGCACTTTTATTTTCTTTTATGAATGAAAGTAAACAAAAAAATATGGTTTATCTTTTTTTTTTTAACTTAAAAAAAAAAAAAGAGAGAGCAAAAATCAGCCATATAAACACTGTTTAAAAATCTCCATTCCTTTGCTTTTGACCACTACCAGCCTCCTGTATGATTCTGCAAACTAAATTTTGCATGTAGCTAACAAATCACAGACAACCCCCCCCCCCCCCATCCCCCTCCCTCCCTGCTGCGAGTGCCACGAACAGACATTTTTAATTGGACTGGAGTATTCTCGGGCGCGTCTATGAGGTTCATGAAACAACTAGCAACTCACACCTTATAGGATTGACCTGTGGCCTAACACCTGTAAAATTACTTTGTCTATGTACTAAGCTTTGGAGAGAGATAAAGTATTAGCCAATCAGCTCCTTACTGCCATATTACAGGCTGTGTCTGAAAAATGACAAGTAGGAGCTGATTGGTTGGTTCTTTCTCTCTCTCCAAGTCGTAGTACATATGCCCCACAGTGTTTGAAAAATGACAAGTGCTGACTGGTTTGTGCTTTATCTCAGGCCATTTTATCTCTCTCTTTGTATAATGCCACATACTGTACATACCTTATGCCGATGCGGCTAAGGCCAGGCGTACAAGGACAAATTGGTGCAGACGCAGGGCTTCATTTTCTTCTTTTTGTTACTGAGGCTGTCCCCCCATTGCGTACATCTATACGTATTATTGTAGGCCGCAGCACGCCCTGGTAGCTCACTTCTTTATACAGCATAAAACAGTATGGATAAAAGAATGTGACACTAAAATCTGTTAAGATCATTAAAAATATCACGCACTACAAATACTACATTGTAAAATCTTCCACAGAGGGCATAATATACACAGTATACAGTATACATGCGTCTGACTGGAAAACGTTATTCATCAGCGAGAACCCACAATCAGATCACTAATGGTAGGGATGACCGGTCCCTACAGTAACACTGGGAAATGGGGCACAGGCTATGGGCACATACAGATCGGAGGGCTCTTTGCCACCTATGGCAAGGGCACCAGTGTATCGGAGGACAGAATCTGACTGCTGTTGGTAATGACAGGTCCTTCCTGGGCAGGCCCCGATAACCGCATTCCCGCACAACTAAGAAACTGCTAAATAATCTAAATGATTTCCTTCGAGTTCCATTTTTTGGCCACTTCAAATGTCTTTTTAATTACAAAAACAAAACAAAAAAACCCAACAACATAATTACCCGAATTATACTGGGAATGCGATGAAATAAATGTTTTTGCACGGTGACACAACACTTGATTTTGTTTTGGCGACACAAAGGGGCAAAATGGTTTATAGGGCCTGCCTGGCCCGTTCCGCCCTTCAGAGAAAGCGCCCCATCCGCAAGTGCCCGCTCAGTACACATCAATGGGCAACTGACAGTACAGTATGAAGCGATATTATATTATATTGATGACATCATCACATATTACGTTCCACGCCATATAGGAGAAGGAAGAAAAATATTATTCTTATTAAACCACATTTCAGTGCAATGTAATCATTATACCACCGGGGGCAGCACCTACAAATAGCGTCCGTATAATAAGTAATCGTAGAGGGTCTTCACCTGCCCGATACATTATATATTACACATTTTATGCGTGGGGGTGCTTTCTGATTAGGGGAGATGGGACATATAATAGTTTGTGACACCATCATCCAAGGATACCCAACAAAAAGTTACACCTAAAAAAAAAAAAAAATTAAAATAATTTGTTTTAACACCTTCCTGCAAACCGCAGCTCTGACACAACAGTTTAACACATTCAGTGCCTGGAAAGGGACAGGAAATAATATTATAGTAAGACATAGTTTGGGGTCTTAGTCAGGACCATGGGGACATGGAGCGCTAGACGGGTCTCAGCAGTAACTCCGTGTCTGCCCCTCTGTGTGTACTGTCCACGGGGACCCCAGGAATCCTGCAGGTGTAGACGACCTGTGCGGGGTCCCCCTTTGCTCCAGGTTCCCATACAGAGTCCCCCCCTCTGTCACCATGCAGTGTGGGGGTATGTAACCCATTCTTTGGCCCCCTCCACCAGAAGTCTCATATGTGATGATGGGGGGCTCTCTGCCCTCTGGGAATTTAGGCTGTGTGCCCCACAGGGCTGTGTGAGGAAGGGGAGGTGGGCGGAAAAAACTGAGGGACCCCTCCCTGCGTATTGGGTGGGGAGTGTGCTGCTGCTTTGCGGCCTGCACCCCTCCAAAACTTTCATGCCTTCCAATGGCGGGTGGCTGTCCGGGACGTTGTTTGTGGGGCAGGTCAGGCTTTAGTTCTGCAGGGTCCCTGGCGCCCTGGAAGGGCGTGCCTGTGTTCGCCTTCGGGGGAATATTAACGTAGATCGGTTCCTCTCTTCTCCCTTGTGGCTGCGGACGGGCACCGATTTCTGTGAAAGGTCCTTGACTTCTACTTTCGGTGATCCCCACATACTGATACTGGACCCCTCCTCCCACTACATAGGGGCGCATATGCGTAGGGGGCGTCCTGTCCCAGCAGTATCGCAAGAGCTCAGAGTCCGGCGGGGGTGGAGCTCTTCCGTACCAGCCGCCGAGGCCCGGTGGAGGTATAGAATGAGGATGAGAAGGCGGTGACGCCATGTAGGGCCAAGGCGTTTGGATTAACCCATAGGATGCATTGAGGGGTGCCATGTGAGGAGGGTCTCCCAATATCTCATAGTAGAGGCCTTCTGGCTCTGGCCAGTGAGGTGTGGAGCGGTGAGGGGGAAGCCTTGGGCCTTCCTCCGGGAACCGGTATGGAGGAGGACGAGGGCGTGGAGGGCAGAGGCTCGGTGGCGCGGGTAGGCTGCCGGACCTTGTATGGAGACGAGGAGCACGAGAAGGAATGGCAGCTGCCGGCGTCATCTTCCTCAGGTCTGCTGGAGAGGAGCCTTGTGCCTGCAAGACAAAGAAGGTACGTGTTCAAGCTGTGCTCACCCCCTGTACCACTCTTCCCTGTGCTAGCGCCACCACTCATACATGGAACACGGACTGGGACTAAATAAAATGCAGCATTCTGCCCTTACCAGTGCGCTGTGCGCTTGGGGCCTCGGCGGCCAGTGCTGGGTGGTGGCTCTCTCGTTGAGGCTCAGCAAGGGAGGGCGTAGCTCAGAGTACAGGGGGCCCTCCTTCGCTGCCTTGGTCTCGCTACACTCCATGGATAGAGAGCGTCGGAATACGGACATGGAGGGGTGAGGTGGCGGTGCTGATCGCTGAGAAGGCTTAGCCGGTACTGTGGCGGTGGAAGACTGGAGGGCACGTTGGGCACTCTCCGCCAGTTTCAGAGCCATCAGTCGAGCAGGATCCTTTGGAGGTGGAGGAGGCGGAAGTTGCCGCACAAGGGACAGTGGTGGGGGATGCGCAGACTGCTGTGGAGAGAGAGTCACCCCTGCATGAGAAAGGGGGAAAGAAAGGACTGTAAGAAATAGGATAACTATCACACCAATGAGCAGACGGCTTCCATCTTGATTTAAGTAACATCGATAGACACAGGGCCCGATTCTGAGCTTGCGGGTGTACTTCCCCTATATCGGCACACTGGGCATGCCACGGAAAGATACTGGGGGCAGAACATGCGCCGAATCAGTTCTATGCCCGCATACGGCGACCGCAACTGCGGACGGAATGATCGGCCCACTCTTTCACTGAAATGGGCGGCGACCATGTGGATGCACGGGACTGGCCGTCTAGCGGGAGTGGCACGGTTGCGGGGTGGCTGTTCAGGCGAGGTGGGACACCTGTTTAAAGAAGGATATTTTGCACACAAACATGGGGGGGGTACCAGTGGCGCTTCCAGAGGTGGGGCAATCCAAAATGTTTGGCAGCGTTTGGGGTGGCACTTGGTGCGGTTTCCCTATTTGAAGTTTGGGCTGCTCTGCAGCCCCACCTCTGGAGGCGCCACTGGTGGGTACGTGTCCAGATACGGATGACGACAGGCGCGCGCGGGCGGGGCAGAATATACCATATACCCGCAGTATGGCAGTGGGCCTTTGTTCAACAAACTCCCCCTCTCATCCGCCGATAGTAACACCTCTGGTGGATCTCCCGTGGCATTGCCTGACTGACAGTTAGTCAGAAAAGCCAATCACGGGCAAGGTACCCCCTGTGGTATCTCTCTACAGGCCTGTTATTTCTCATACTCCAATACTACAGTGAGTGGCTCCACTGCTGGCCCAGGCCAGATAAATACAGTGGTGTTGGGGGACCTGAAGAAGAGTACAGGTAAAATACGCTTCACTAACCTGTAACAGGATCGTCTTGTCCACAGGCCCCGGGCAGCTTCCCCTTCCCCTCCCGTAGACAGGTCTCACTTAGGCGCAGTTGGCAGGACTGTAGCACCAAGGACAGCATCTGAGGGGGAGGGGAGAGACTTCGAGGACCCCGACTCTCCACATCTGCTACCAAGCGCTCTGGGGGGCTGTGAGCAGGGGATGAAGAGCACCCGCCAGGAGGGGAAAGGCTCACTCTGCGCTGGAGGGAATGAGAAGAGCCTTGGCTGGTCACTTCCGCTTTCACTATGGTAGGGGACTTAACTTCTTCATGGTCAGAGAACGAGAGACGGAAAGATAAGGGGTCAAACCCAAGACCATCTGTGTCGGGGAGGGGTGGTGAAAGATCCAGGTCCTCCTCAATCCACGCAGACTGGGGGCGGGCTGAGTTGGGAGGAGGTGAGGGCACGCCGGGTGGGGGAGGGGAAGGAGAGGAGGGCAGTAAGCTTTCCACCGAGCGACAGTGGGGCAGTCGCGAGGGGAGCCCATCACTAGTGGAGCGCGGGCGGCGGAGACGGGAAGTCCGCTGGAAACCTACGAGGGGACAAGAGTGCAAAAAGAAAAAAAGTTATTCATGACAAGAGTTGTGAGGTTTGTTTATACCAGATAAATATACAAATCTATGAGAGGGGCCCCTCTGGCCCCTGGGTGTGAAGCTTGTTACTGTACGGTTAAAGTAAAAATTGCTGCACATAATATTTGCCTTGTTCTACATTTGGCCGGAACATTTTGCCCGTTTCACCAGCGGAATTTGGCTTCAAGTGTTCCCAGCACAACCCCACTGCAAAATTAATTGAATTATCACAGCTTTATTCATACACCAGTGGTTCCCGAACGCGCTCTTCAAGGCTCCCCAACGATGCAGGTTTTAAAGATATCCATGCTTAGCCACAGGTGACTTAATTAGTACCTCAGTCAGATTAAGGATACCATCTGTACACAAGCAGGGATATCCCTTAGACCTGGACCGTTGGGGTGCTTTGAGGACCGCGTTTGGGAAAACCTTTCATAGACTATAAAAATAAATCTGTGGAATTTGAATTTACAAACAGAAGAAATTCAGCAGAAGTGGGACCCAAGCATTGTGTCACTGGAACTGTGCACCCATGGGGATATAGGTTATAGGGTCTGAGTTTGCCAGAGGTGTGGGGTGTCGGCCGAGAATGGCCGTATTGTAAGAGCCACAGGAGTGGGAAGATAAAAAATATAAAATGGTGAGCAGAGCACCCACTGACACCCAATGATTCCCAGAAAAGAATTTAACGGCAGTTTTCTCTATAATCCTCATTGCAACATACAGGGTAGGGGATGTTCTAAAGTTGCCTCTACTGTGGGTTTGCTTGGAGGCTGCAGTGTCCAGCACCTTCACCCCAAAACTGGCAGCTTTGGATGCAAAAATAATGAATCTGTAAATCGTAGTTAATTTAGGGACTAGGTATCAAATGGCCTCCTATAGAGATGCTGATCCGTGGTCCGGTGGTAGAATGTGGCCCCTTACAGAGCAGCTCATCCGTGGTCCGGTGGTAGAATGTGGCCCTTTACAGAGTAGCTCATCCGAGGTCCGGTGGTAGAATGTGGCCCTTTACAGAGCAGCTCATCCGTGGTCCGGTGGTAGAATGTGGCCCTTTACAGAGCAGCTAATCCGTGGTCTGGTGGTAGAATGTGACCCCTTACAGAGCAGCTCATCCGTGGTCCGGTGGTAGAATGTGGCCCCTTACAGAGCAGCTCATCCGTGGTCCGGTGGTAGAATGTGGCCCTTTACAGAGCAGCTCATCCGTGGTCCGGTGATAGAATGTGGCCCCTTACAGAGCAGCTCATCCGTGGTCCAGTGGTAGAATATGGCCCCCTACTGAACAGTTCAGCCTTCAGCCAAATCCCATGAGAGAGGAAGGAAGGTAGACTGTTTCTTTTTCCTTTTAAGTAAGCAACCCCTCCCCTTCCCATTCCCCATAGCCATTCCTAATAAAGAAGTTTTAAAGGGCACATCTTTGGCCCACTGCTGGAAACATGGACCCTGTATGACAGCTGCTCATGGATGAAATAAATGTGAAATATAATTAAAAAGATAGATGAACAGCAGCACGGACGGTGTAATGGTTAGCATTACTACCTCACAGCACTGAGGTTATGGGTTCAATTCCCATCATGGCCCTAACTGTGTGGAGTTTGTATATTCTCCCCTTGCTTGCGTGGGTTTCCTCCGGGTACTCCGGTTTCCTCCCACATTCCAAAAATATACTGGTAGGTTAATTGGCTCCCAACAAAATGAACCCTAGCGTGAATGTGTGAGTGTACATGTGATAGGGAATATAGATTGTAAGCTCCACTGGGGCAGGGACTGATGTGACTGTCCGAATATTCTCTGTAAAGCGCTGTGGTATATGTGTGCGCTATATAAATAACTAGTAATAATAACATCTAATTCCCAGATTGCCTAGCAGCATAGGGGCCTTGGAGTGACAGAAGTTTCAGGCTGTGTGTAAGGACCCAAACTACTGTCTGGTGTTTCTATAACCCAATGGATTCAGAGAAACAAGCATAAATAAGGGGGCAAAACCATGTGCACTGCAGGTGGGGCAGATATAACATGTGCAGAGAGAGTTAGATTTGGGTGGGTTATATTGTTTCTGTGCAGGGTAAATACTGGCTGCTTTATTTTTACACTGCAATTTAGATTTCAGTTTGAACACACCCCACCCAAATCTAACTCTCTCTGCACATGTTACATCTGCCACACCTGCAGTGCACATGGTTTTGCCCAATTGCTAACAAACTTGCTGCTGCGACCAACTCAGAATTACCCCCATAGTCCTGTATTGTGAGGCAGCTCCAGCATAGGAGAAATGTTTTTGCAATTAATTCAGAAAAGGCTTCTTAGCAATCAGAGGGGTGGAGGAGAGCGCCCTCTGCTGGAGGCCCTGCACATTGCTTTCTCACTTGCAAACAATAACAAGAGGATGGGGACTACCCTAGAAGGTGACAAGACAGAAGAACGGATGGGGACTACCGAATCCATCAGCAGGTGACAAGACAAAGTACAAACTACAGAAATGGAACAGTAAGTGTAGCTATGACTGGATGTGCCCTTCAGATTCCTCCATAACTGGGATGCATACCTGTGCCACTAGTGTGAGAGCAGAGAGACTCCTCGCTTTTTGCTGACCGCAGGGTGACCGTTTCCGGCACTGCTGGGGAGGAGGGGGGTGATAACAGAGAGAGAGAGAGAGAGAGAGAGAGAGAGAGAGAGAGAGAGAGAGAGAGAGAGGCGTGAGGATAGTTTGCAGCAGAGTAAAAACCACAACAACTTAAAGAAGGCAAACAGACGTCCAGCGAGAACGCCATGTGGTCACCTCTTTGGTGGGCAGTGATTTCTCGGAGGCCGCCCGGGCGAGACTTCTTCTGCTGGGACGAACTTTTGCCTATGGCGAAGAAGGTTCTCCAGCTGCTACCACCTCCGGACTTCTTCCTGCCGCGTGGACCCTTCCTGGAGGGGAAGAAGAACAGCAGAGGAGATAAAAACTTGACCCCTCCTGGTTTCTTTTAATCCCTCAAAGTGAATCAAAACAAATATTAAAGAGATAATAATAATTATAAATTGCGCATAACGTATTAGGAGAGATGCTCATTATGCAGATTACATTTGCTGTATTCTTAGTGAAGCTTCCCGTGTACATTTTCAAGGCAACACACTGAAGCCGGAGGTGTAACACGTCGGAATTACACACATTTTGTTACATAACAACGTGATACGTTTGGTCGTAGTAAATATTATGGAGTCCATACGTCAGGCAGGAATCTGGGCAATTCCCTATTCTGCCGGCGCTGGGGTAGGGGGACCGGCAAATCAGGGATCTTTAACATTCTGTTTTTCTGCCAACAGAATGCTGATCACCGATGGCCGCCAATTGGGAGTATCGGATCAGCAAAATGAGGAATTGGGGCAAGTAGATGTACGGCCTGCGTCACATATTTTAATTATTTTTTATTTTTTTATTTAGAGTTTAGGTTTTTGTCCACATGTTCTAGCAAATAATTCCCTAAACGAAGTTAATTTGAGTGTGGTATATATAATCCCCATTCTGAATGTCGTCAATGTGTCGGCATACCATTTCATGTCGCTGTATACATTTTTTTACTATGAGAAATAGGTGGTCAAAGAAACCAAAATGAACATAAAACATACATATATACACACACACACATATATAAAACACAGCTCCACATATCACATTTTCTACGACCCATACCTTTCATCACTGCTCTCCGGCGCCCTCTCTTGCTTGTTAGGGGAAGTTTTGTCTGCGCCCAGCTTTTCGGCGGCCTCCCTCTGGCTCTGACTCCGTGCCTGGGCCTCCTGCAGGCTGACGAGACGCCCTGACGGGCAACCACCCAACAAAGAGCGGGGCCGGAGAGGGCCGCAGCGACCTGCAAGGACAGCATTTGGTAAAGTCCGTTTAATGGGCTATTAATGTACAACACTAGACAAGCAATGCTTGGCGGGCATCTAGCCTGGATCCTGTAAAACCTGCAAAGGCCAGTCACGGAGATGCGTTAGTAACGGCAGCCCTGCCAGCTGCAACACCATTGCTCTCTACAAAGCTCCTATACGACATTCAATGTGGTCTTCAGCTGGAAATGTTCCCTAGGCGGAAATTACACAGAATTTATAGGTTATTAAAAAACCTGGGGGAATGGCAGTGTCAATTTATTTTGCTCTGTGACTGTTTGGGGTATAATAAAGGTAAAAAGGGGTCTGTTTATTTATTAAGCCTTGGAGAGAGATAAAGTGGAATTAGTGAAATAAAGTACCAGCCAATCAGCTCCTGCCATGTTACAGGCTGTGTTTGAAAAATGACAACTATGAGCTGATTGGTTAGTACTTTATCTCTCTACAAACTTTGATAAATCTCCCACAAAGTCACGAAAACACAAAACGGAAATTCCACGGGAATATGGAAGAAGTGAGCGAAATTCTGCAGGCAACTGAAGAATGAGAAGAAGACTCATCTCTCTGCCCAACCAGCCACATGTGTGCCCCTTATGGTTCATATAAAAGCGTCTATTACCGCTGCAACAATCAGTGCCGGACGTATTGCATTATTCTTATTTCCCCATCCTCAGGTAAGAGACCAGGGAGTAAATTTACTAAGATGGGAGTTCTATTTAAGATGAGATGTTGCCCTTAGCAACCAATTAGATTCTACTTCTCATTTATCTAGCACCTTCTAGAAGATAAAACCTGGAATCTGATGGGCAACATCCCATCTTTAATAGAACTCCCATCTTAGTAAATTTACTCCCAGGATTAGGGTGGAGAAAGATACAGGTATACAGTGGGCCAGCAACACAACACCTCAGTGACAGGTGTGCATACCTCTTATTCTATTATGACTAAAGGAGACAATATTATATAGAGACATGTACGTATTTATGTACAATTGGAGCAGAATTAGTTTTGACAAAAACCCTGATAGGACATCTGGCACAATACCATTAGGAAGATTCAACTGCGTCCACTTAGGTACATTTAATCCAATGATTTAAGTTTCTGATTATTCATCTGACTCTTTTACATCAATATGGATGATACATAGCAACAATCAACTTCTTTAATAAAATTTAAAAAAAAACATCAAAAGAAATATGCCTGTCCCCTACACCGGAGGAATCCATTTGTAGGCCTTATTCATGACAATGCAACCTGTCCGTTCACTAGAAAACAGCCCGAAGGATGGACTTCCACAAGATGGCTGTCTCCGCAGTGTGTAGGTGACGGGTGAACTGTAATACAGCGCAGAATTTTCAAGATGGTACCCTCTGAACAAGACACTGCGAACCAAAACTTCAATGAGACGCAGGGTTTAAAGGGGTTAAACAAGTAACAGGAGTCACTGATTGATGATATGTGAGTTTGTAGCTGTGGCGGCAGTTGGAGATTTGTCAGCAAGCAGGCATGGTTGGATTGGGGCAGGTTTTAGGTATGGGGCAGGTTCTGGGGCTTATTATGCTGGATAAGTGTTGGGGCATACGCTTTATGCTTTTGTCCTGATGGAACTCCGTAACGGCAGTCTTGTTTTTATCTGTAATATTTCATTCTTATTATAACTAGTTCTGGAAACATTAAGAAATCAGACTTTGAGCGCCAGATGGACGGAGTGAGTGCGCCAGTCGGACAGAGCACGCCAGGCACGTGCAGGGCAAGCTCCAGACATACCGAATTAGGGCAAGCGCCAGATAGAGTGAGCGCAGCCGGTGGATAGACAAGTGTGCTAGCCAGGCAGCGCCAGGATGAGACCGCCAAACAGAAGAAGAGCAAGCGCCATATGGGCAGAGCAAGAGAGAGAAACTGGCACGGAGGCAGTACCATCTCCTAGACTGTTGGCACCATTCTGTTGTAGGATTTCTATACTGCTACAGTAGAATACTTCTATAAAACCCCTTCTTTCACCACCTAACGGGTCAAGTTAGAGGTTAACAGTTAAAGCATCATTACCATAAAAACATTTTGTAATTCAGTCTAACTTTAATAGATAAAATACTAACATTTAAAAAAAATAAAAAAGTAATAATATAATGCATTCATATAATTAACAATATAACGCTTGCCCTGGTGCCCCCTGGGGGGAACTTACATACTGTACCAAATATAACCATGTGCTTGACGGTGGCACTTAAAGGGCATTTACCAAGCAATCCAAAAAGACAACTGTGCGCATTCAGCGTTGGGCGGAACTCCAAGGACCTAAACAGACGTGCTCACACACTGCATTGCAAAGTCAACGTTTCAGATGCTTTAATGGTGCATATTTGTCAGGATGACGAAAGACAGATTAAGGCATCTGAAATGTTGACTTTGCGGTGCTGTGTGTGAGCATGTTTGTTTAAATTCTACGACGTGACGACCACATGTCCAGATATATATATATATATATATATATATATATATATACACACACAAACATATATATATATATATATATATATATATATATACACATATACATATACACACACACAAACACGTTGGAATTGCTGATTTCAGGGAGGGCTGCTAAACTGGAGTGCCAGTCATTTGCTTTAGATAGATAGATAGATAGATAGATAGATAGATAGATAGATAGATAGATAGATAGATAGATAGATAGATAGATAGATATGGACTATTTACATGGAATATGGAACATGCATTAAAAAATGATTATTATTAGTTTCAAATAACAGATTGAAGAAAACAGATTTGCGTGAGCAACATAAATCTGTTCCAGACAGAGAGAGAGAGAGAGATAGATAGAGAGAGAGAGAGAGATTAGAATACACACTTTAGAATTTCTATTCTTAAAACATAAAGCAAAAATTCCCATTTGTAGCCATACTTATATAGGTACCGTATTACATTTCCTAAACCTCCTCAATTTATAATGTGACAGAAAAAAAAACCCCTGTAATGCGTCCTCTGTAAAACACTTGTGGATCTGCAGCCCTACACACATACCCCCTACTCCTACCTGGGTAAGAAAGATCTGGTTCCAGTACTGGTTGAGTATCCCACATCCGAATATTCCGAAATACGGTATATTCCGAAACACAGAATTTTTTGAGTGAGACTGGGATAGTGAAACCTTTGTTTTCTGATGGTACAATGTACACAAACTTTGCTTAATACACAAAGTTATTAAAAATATTATATTAAATTACCTTCAGGCTGTGTGTATAAGCTGTATATGAAACATAAATGCATTCTGTGCTTAGACTTGGGTCCCATCACCATGATATCTCATTATGGTATGCAATTATTCCAAAATACGGAAAAATCCCATATCCAAAATACCTCTGGTCCCAAGCATTTTGGATAAGGGATACTCAACCTGTACCACTTTCAGACATATATTTGTCAGTTCCACTGGATGGTTTTATAGATTATTTTTTTTTTTAAAAGTCGGGATTTACAAGGAATAAATATAGATTTATTTTTCCAGCATGAAACCAATTTTCCAGCTTTATGATGGACAAAGCAAAAAAAAAAAAGTAAATTTTTAGGGGAAAAAAAAAAATTAAAGTGGACATAATTTCACGTTGTGCCACTAGCTGTCCGTTTTGAGATCCGTCTCTGGGGTGCAGTCATTTTCATCTGTAGGGATCTGGGAGGAGCATGTTCTCTTCTTTGATAGGTACCAAGCTTCGGGTAAAGTTAGTAGACGAAGTCTCACGGACATGCAAGAGGCTCTGCGGAAACCGGTCTCTTTTGCTGGTGTAAGAGGGCGGTGAAGGGAAATACAATGTAGATAAGAAGAGAATTAAGGCTTCAGCCTTACCAACCATCTCCAAGCTCCAAGATTAAGAAATGGCAAGGCATAGAGCAGAGCAAGAATAGATAAGCCAAGCCAGAAGGATTGTTGGCATGGGCTGTTGTTGGGCTTGGAGGGCGGGAGGGGGTGAGGGGAGCAGCGGGTAGGGGAAGCAGGCAAGACAGCAGAGTCCAGATATAAGAAAGTGAAAGGTGCAACCAACATTCCTTCGGTAGTGAAAAGCCAACAGTTGCAGAGGAATTCAGCCAGTGCCATCCACTGGTAGCAAAAGGAGGAATTGGGTCATTTGACAGAAAAATATCAGTCACCCAAGCATCAATACATAAGTGGCACTCAGATTTGTTAACATTACGGTCAGGGTTACGAGAGTAAAGGCGGTGGGCCAAAGAGGGTGCAGGTCGGTGCCCATTACTGTTCCCAGCCATTCATAGTGGTTAGATCTTTCTATCAAGAGGAATACAACTATGCTTGTTGTAAATGGTCAAATTACAAAAAATGTTATACTGTTAAAAAGAAACCACTAACATAATTGCAGAAAAAAAAATTCAGGTTCCAATAAGGAAATAACATAGTCAGGGAATAGCGTTCTGGTGGGTGGGAAGGGCAATTCAACCAGACTAAAGTGGCATGCCGGAAAAGAAGTCAGCAGCAGAGGAGGCAGTGCTGAGTGCAGGGGGTAGGGCGACTTTTCTTACCTATTGAAGTGAAGGTATCACTGAAAAGAGTCTCCACGTTAGACAGCAGGAACTCCACGAGCACAGACTGCACACGTACCTCCCGAAACGCATCTGCCCCAGGTGTCCCCACAGACTCCATGTCCCGTGACCTGTAGGGTAAAAGCAAATTCAGTTTTCACTTAAGTCCACAGGAACCCAATATCCTGTCCGGTATTCTAAAAAGAAAAGGTAATAACTATATTTTCACTTTTATAATTAGTAATTGGTCTCTGTAATACGCACACAACAAAATATTTCTGGAATGCTGTAAATTCCAGAAGGGATACATAAATTTACCTAAAGACCTAAAAGAAATGTAGAATTTCAATTTCAAAATTCTGTTTGTATTTGGGTTTCGGCAACTTTTAAAAATACGGTCTACGTCTTGAATACTCCAGGATCACCGTAACAGAGGACACTTGTGTAAATGTACCAGACCTTCTGCTTTCATTCGTTTTCAAAACACATGATAGAAAGGTTCATTTCAAACATCTGCCTTTTATGATTTAATGGGGTCCCTTGTACCTGTATGGTGATGAAGGGTCGCTTCCATGGGAAACCTGTACCAACTAGGGATGGCCATCGACGAGTCCAAATCATTGATGGTTTATGGGCGATGTCCAATGTTTTTGCCAATGATGGGAGAGAACCACAGCCTACACAAACATTTTTGATTTTTTTTTGCAAGGTGCCGGGACACGGAGCATAGCACCGTCCCCGACACCCGCTAAGCGCCGCCCTCATTTTTTGACTGGTCCGCGCCCGGCCAGCACCTTTCAGCGACGGCCATCGAGTGGTGCAAACCATCGATGGTACGCCATAGATTGTTTAAATGCCATTGAAGGCTGTCACCGATGGTACCATCGATGGCACCCATCGATGGACAGCCCACCATTGGCCATCCCTAATACCAACCAATACATACAGATCATTTCTACAAAACTAAGGGGTCCATTTACTAGTGATGAGCGGATTCGGTTTTACTCGGTTTTACTCGGTTCTCAAAACTGAATCTTATTGGCTATCCAAAACACGTGACATCAGTGAGCCAATAAGATTCGGTTTTGAGAACCGAGTAAAACCGAGTAAAACCGAATCCGCTCATCACTACCATTTACTAAGCCTTGGAAAGAGATAAAGGACCAGCCAATCAGTGCCTGACATTTTTCAAGCACAGCCTGTGATATGGCAGTTAGGAGCTAATTAGCTGATAATTGTAAAGCGCAACGGAATATGCTGCGCTATATAAGAAACTGCTAATAAATACTTTATCTCCGTACACTTTCTCTCTCTCCAATGCTTAGTAAATAGACCCCACCTCTGCAAGCGTGTCAGTCACTCGGAGTCCGCTATGTTAGAGAAGCAACACCCTCTTAACATGACAATCTGCTGAGAGTGAGGGTATGCATGACATATTAAGTTCAGTATAATATAATAATATTTACTGTATAATGGGGGTCATTCCGAGTTGTTCGCTCGGTAAAAATCTTCGCATCGCAGCGATTTTCCGCTTAATGCGCATGCGCAATGTCCGCACTGCGACTGCGCCAAGTAAATTTGCTATGCACTTAGGAATTTTACTCACGGCATTTTCATCGTTCTGGCGATCGTAGTGTGATTGACAGGAAATGGGTGTTACTGGGCGGAAACAGGCCGTTTTATGGGCGTGTGGGAAAAAACGCTACCGTTTCCGGAAAAAACGCAGGAGTGGCCGGAGAAACGGGGGAGTGTCTGGGCGAACGCTGGGTGTGTTTGTGACGTCAAACCAGGAACGACAAGCAGTGAAATGATCGCAGATGCCGAGTAAGTCTGGAGCTACTCAGAAACTGCTACGAGGTGTGTAATCGCAATATTGCGAATACATCGTTCGCAATTTTAAGATGCTAAGATTCACTCCCAGTAGGCGGCGGCTTAGCATGAGCAAATCTGCTAAAATCCACTTGCGAGCGAACAACTCGGAATGACCCCCAATATACAGGTGATTATAATATATGCTAATAACACCTGTAAAGAATACCTGAATAAAGGGTGAGTTCTGAGGTTACATTAGTGCTCATTTACAACACTTGGGCCTATATCATTATCCCGCACTCACCGCAAAAGGTTAGGGGCCCAGATAATTGCTAGGTTCCGCGCATGCATTCCCGTGCGGTCACTGTGGGCGCTGAGACGCGACAGGTGCCTCATCAGATATTCCAGTGTCCTGCAGGAAGAGGTACGAGGCAGTAATGCCAGTGTTATAAATATTACAAACTGAATGTGACACACCTGTGGCATAACAAACACTGTGATGACTTAAAAAAAAAAAAAAGGTTATCCTGAAAAAACGATTCTGATATATGATAGAGGAGGCTCAACAGTACCCTCTTTCTTTTTTTTTGGAAAAGCCTAAAATGTTCTCGTTATTTAAGATATAATTCAGAAGTAGCTCAGTGCATGCTGCCATATTTGTGTGAAAATACACTCCCAAGTCTACTGATTAAATAAAATGTATTTTCTGAGCATGTAGAACACAATAAACTTTGAATTTAGCTTTACTTTAATAGAGTTTATAAAAAAAAAAAAAAATAGGGCTTTTTAATACATTAGCAGCACATATAAAAAGTAACAAATCAGCAATCTGCTTTGAAGCGTCTGGAGCAAGATTAACCAGTGAATGCATGCATCTAATTGGCAGATACGACTGCTGCACTGGGCCGCACCCATGTGACTAACGGGCACAGAATACCTGGGACAGCACAATTACCTGTAGTGCGGAGGGGGCAGCTGTTGGATGAGATCGTGAACACATATAAGCTTCTCTTCCTCGCTGGCTGCCGACATTGCCTCCTAATGGAAGTGAGAAGGGGCAGCATTGTTACACGGCTGCCACAAACCATCACAGTGGGTTTAATGAGAAAACCATCCAGCAAATGCTGACTTAACAGTGGCATGTTTCTGTGAACGTCTGCGCCACACCCAAAGTCGCCGACTTGGAGCCATAAACATTCTGCTTTGTTTGTAGGAGTGTATGCAGCAACATAGTTATAGCTTACTTAGCACGAATGGGAGCTGCCACACTGCTTGCTGTTTTGGTCGGAAACCAAACACTGCCATCTAGTGGCTAAATAGCAAAATAGCAGAAGAGTTATTGTTTTACTTGCACAGAACTCTACAAAATGTGCTTATTTTATAGGTATAGGTATAAGAGGAAAAGAGAAGGATTGACGGTCTTCCTGTGCAAGAGAGGGGGGTAACAAGCCAGGTCAGCTCAGAGCAAGGCACCGCACAGCTGGGAGGGTATGTACTCACGGTGAAGGGGTGGTAAAGCCGGTACGTCAGCAGTGGGTTGGGCAGCTCTCGGAAGTACAGTTTGCACAGAGAGCTGACACAGTGCACGTCTTGCAGATATGTATCCCGGGAGAGATCCGGGATCCTCTCACTGTCAAACTCGTGCCTGGAATAAAGACAGGGATACAAGAGTCAAAATGTAATCGTGTTCACTGGCGACCGGATCAGGTGCACACAATCTAAGCAACAGGGGGAAGGACTCCCAAAGCCAGACTCTCATTTATATATTTGTTTTTAGAGAAAACTGGGACACACGTCCGGAGCCTTCCCCACTTCTGTCCTTGGGCTGCAAAAAACGCTTGCGGCAGTCTTAATTCCTGGAGAACCGCTCTGAACAGAAGAGAACCAGCTGCAAAATCCAGGGCAGGCTCAGCACGTACACCCAGGTCATACCATCTGTCTGAGAGGGATGGGGCAGAGTCTACTAACCGGAGCTTCTGAATGTTGGAAGAGACGCCGGACAGGCGGTAGATCCCATCCACTATCCCGTACTTTTCCAGGAACTGAGCACATGACACCAGGACCCTAGGAACTGAGAAGCAGAGAGGGAGAGACCAGTCATACACTGCGGTGATCAGTGGACTCATTAACTAATGCCCCTGACCTGATCATCTCCCCAGTTCCCCTTCCTCAAGGTATTAGGGATGGCCATCAAAGGGATTACCAACGGCTATGCGCCACTGATGGCAAAAACATCAACCATCGGTGTAAAACCATCAATGGTTGCTAACCATCTGTGGTCGATGGCCGTCCCTACTTAGTATTTGTCACGAGCAGGGCCCTCTATCCTCTAGTCCACCCTCCGTTATCACCATCCACGCCACCTATTCTCTTTGTCTCTGACGTCTTCAGCAGCGACAATACTGTACGCCGGCCGTTACCATGTGTGCAGGTGGCCGAAGTGACTCTACTCCCTGTGACTCCCCACCACTTGCCCTACACGTGACTGTGAGTTACCCCACCCTCGCCCCGTGTCCTTGTACTACCTACTCTGTCATTTCATTGCACCTTGTTCTTAGATATAGCAATTTACCATGTATCGTACATAGGTTAGGTAAAATGACACTGATAGAACGTGTACACCTTGTATGGAGCGGTAAAAACTTTATGGTGGGATAAAAGCAAAAGCGGGTAATAATAATAATCATCATCATCATCAATATTCGTAAGGTCAGAGAAATATTCTGTACATAAAACATCATGGATTTATTCCATTTATCTATTACCAGTTATTTATATAGCGCACACTGGTGTGGTATTGAAGGTCGACCACTATTGGTCAACAGTAACTAGGTCGACAGGGATTCTAGGTCAACTTCTTGGTCGACAGGTCAAAAGGTCGACATGAGTTTTTAAATCTTTTTTTGGTGTCATTTTCTCCGTACAGTGACCGGGATCCCCAATTAGTGCACTGCGTCCTCTCATATGCGGGCGAGGTTACCGTTTCCAATCGTAGTTCCACATGAATCGTAAAGTATGAAAAAGTTCAAAAAAAGAATTTACAAAAAAAAAACCTCATGTCAAACCTTTTGACCTAGAACACGTTGACCTAGTTACTGTCGACAAATAGTGGTCGACCTAAGAATATTTGGCTATTCACATCAGCCCCTGCCCCAGTTGAGCTTACACTCTATATTCCCTATGTACACGCACACACGCCCTAGGGGAAATTTTTGTTGGGAACCAACTGCCCTACTAGTATTTTCTTGGAGTGTGGGAGGAAACCGGAGCACCCGGAAGGAACCCACTCAAGCTCTGAGAGAACATACAAACTCCACACATGTACAGACGTGGTGAGAATCAAACCCAAGTCCTCAGTGCTGTGACGCAATAATACCAACCATTACACCATCCGTGTTGCCCAACGTGTTACATTGTACTAATTCCCCCCCCCCCCCCCCCCCCCCCCCAAAAAAAAACATTGAATTTTGGGTTCATGAAATCAAGATAAAAAGTTTTACTTATCTTCTATGCAGTGTCACAACGTTCCGGCAGATCAACCGCAAAGGCTCCAGTGTTCCAGGCCTGCAATCCTCCCTCCTACTACTGGCAGTGGTGTTAATGCCCCTTCCCGCGTGATTTTCCCATTCATGTGTAAGGGCAGTTGATGGAGGAGGGGCACTGACAACACTACTGTTTGCATGAGACGGTCCCCTGTAGCACGAAGGGGGAATCGCAGAACTGGAAAATTAGAGCCTTGAAGGGGGAACCTACAAGTGTCAGGAAAGACATTAGACTGAAGGTAAGTAAAGCTTTGTAGTGTAAGTGTATGAATGACGCTCAACTAAGACTTGTTTCATTGTGGAATGCAAAAACCTCATTTGCATATTTCTTGCAGCAGAGAACAGAATTATTATAATTTTTTTATTAAGGTTATCTGAATTAGAGATAACCCCCTTAGTGCCTATTTTGCAAAAACTGTCTCTGTTTCACGTACCTAGGACCAGTCATTGCTAAGGTACACCAGCCAGCTAATGGATATTGCGTAAAACCCAAAGACAATGGGGGTCATTCCGAGTTGATCGCTAGCTGCATCTGTTCGCAGCGCAACGTTCAGGCTAAAAAATGGCAGTTCTGCGCATGCGGCGCAGTGCGGACGCGCATCGTACGAGTACAACGAACGATGTAATTTCACACATGGTCTAGCAAAGCTTTTCAGTCTCACTGCTGGCCGCAGAGTGATTGACAGGAAGAGGGCGTTTCTGGGTGTCAACTGACCGTTTTCAGGGAGTGTTCGGAAAAACGCAGGCGTGCCAGGAAAAACGCAGGCATGGCTGAGCGAACGCAGGGCGTGTTTGTGACGTCAAATCCGGAACTGAACAGTCTGAAGTGATCGCAAGCGCTGAGTAGGTCTGAAGCTACTCTAAAACTGCACAAAATAATTTTGTAGCCGCTCTGCGATCCTTTCGTTCGCACTTCTGCTAAGCTAAAATACACTCCCAGTGGGCGGCGGCATAGCGTTTGCACGGCTGCTATAAACAGCTAGCGAGCGATCAACTCGGAATGACCCCCAATCTCCCAATGGAACCAACAGTAATAAATATATGTATAAAACAGTTGAGACAAACAGGTACATAGCCCTTCTAACAATACAAAATCCCAAACTGACAACAGAAATAAATATACATTTAATTTAAAAAAAAAGCAATGATATTCAACTTATTAGACGTCCCCACAATCGTTAAGTGTTGGTCGATCATCGTTTATACATGCAAGCCAATTTGGACGATATAGATGTAATATACTGTCATATCGTCCAAATCGGCCATCGATATCGTCCAGTGTGTATGAAAAATTTGTTGATGAAAAAAAATCAGGCAACGATAATATCGTTGTTTGTCAAAATCGCAGATATCGCCAGGTGTTTAGGGCCCTTTAGTTATACTCGTTGACCTGATGACTCGAAAGAGCTGTAGATATTTAAGTAGCACAGGGCCACCCCCTTACACGGGTCTAGAACACGTAACACTTCAGAGGAGGCGCAGAGTACTTCAAAAAGTGACAGATATAAACATATATTATGGGGGAAATCTACCAAAGCTTGGAGAGAGAGCTAAAGTACCAGACAATCAGTTCCTAACGGTCATGTCACGGGATGTGTTTGAAAAATGGCAGGAGCTGATTGGTTGGTAATTTATCTCTCTCCAAGCTTTGATTAATCTCTCCCCATCATGTTACACAAGAAGCCTGTACGGGAAATGTGTTGAGACTACCAGCCGGTATGCCGAAGAAAGAGACAGCCCCTAGCAGCAAAACAAATGGCTTCTCATGTCACGGGATGTGTTTGAAAAACGGCAGGAGCTGATTGGTTGGTAATTTATCTCTCTCCAAGCTTTGATTAATCTCTCCCCATCATGTTACACAAGAAGCCTGTACGGAAAATGTGTTGAGACTACCAGCCGGTATGCCGAAGAAAGAGACAGCCACTAGCAGCAAAACAAATGGCTTCTCCTTGCAACACGCTGCTGTCCCGGAGGCGTAATTGGAGCAGTGATGTAACGGCGATTAGGGACGATGTGCCCCAGTTGCACAGCACTAACAGCCCCATGAGAGATGTTTAACTCCGGAACAAGTCTGATCATCAGGGAAACCAGTGAGCCTTGCAGTCTCGCTGTGTGCGCTGAGCGCGGCAGTGACTGGTTAGCTGCCATATGTGTGAATTCTCCACTAATTGAAAAATAAATGTATCAAAACCCAACTAACGCGTTTCCTAGCCTACAGGCAACTTCCTCAGGAGCGCATATGAAACAGTTGCAAGGCCCTGCCATAGTAGCTATTATAAAGTACAGTCACAGAACACCAACCGTTTATTGGTGACTTATCCCCTAAAGCGCCAATACTTTATATCCAATATACATATATAAAATACCGCACACTTCTAAATAAAAGTAGGCCCATATAATACAATGCAATAGGAAACATACCTAGGGGGGTATTAAATTAGGGCCGTTTTATCACCTAGGCGTAAAATTCAGCAGGAGCGCAAAAAGCATCAATGAATCCGCGTGTTTCGCACCTGCGCCGGAGAAAACGCGGGCCGTTTTCATCAATTTTGAGGCATTTTTCGCCAATGCCTTTTCACATGAAAAGAAATAAGTGAAAAGGCATTGGCGAAAATGCCTTAAAAATGGGCAAAAATGGCCCGCAATTGAATACGCAGGGGGGTGAATTCAATAACTCCAAAATTGTCAGAGCTAAATGAATACCCGCCATAATCCAGCCAAGTTAATACATTAAGTTAAAAAAATAATATTCTTTGCCATGCATGTAGAAAAACACACAACTGGGTAAAATACTCCAAAGTAGGTTAGAGCTTAAAAAACATGTAATACTTTTTTTGCCATCTAAAATATCATTTTGGTCTCCAACTACTATTCCATTAACTTTATGGGCAGATTCGTTAATGAATAATTCAGTTTCCATCAGGGAATTCTATGCCCTATTTTCCACCATAGTTAATTCATATGGCTTTTTCAGTTTGTTTTTTAGAACATTATTTGTAGATACGGTGAAACACAAGTCTCTAAAATCTTCCATTACTATTTTATGACGGCGCTTTTATATAGAGAGCTGGAGAAATTTGATCTAACTCTCAGACTTGTAAGGAAATTATTGGAAGGGATAAGAGACTATTCCATCATTAACTACATATAATAAAACTGGAAGGGTTGTGTCTGTATATAGCAATTTTTTTTTTTAAATATACTCTTCTAGGGACTGCTTATGAACTATGGAGACGGAAAAAAATATTTTCAGAATTTTTGTCTGTCTGTTCGTTTCGGCATCACGCAAAAACTACTAGATGAATTTGGATGGCGTTTTCACTATTGTATAGCTTAGTGACCTAGAAAGAGACTGAGGTATGTATGTTCTCGATGAGACATCAGTGAGAGAAGCAAAAAAGGAAAAACATAGACGCTTGACATATATATGTAGTATATACATATATTGCACACCCCAAAAAACACTCAGGGCTACAGGCATAGATCTCAGGACCAGCTGCTTCTCCCGTGGGCAGCTGCACGTGACTTGCTCACGAGCATCTTATTGTGTTAATCTCTGAAGGAAAAATTGCAAATATTGTTTACAAATACATTTTGTGATCAGTGTGTACAATATAAAATATACATCACAATATTATATGGCACTACTGTCTTTGTAAAATTAGTTCCGCTGGGAAATAACAGACATCCACACGAGCAAAGCTGCGGGCAAACACTAATTTGCAATATTACTATACTGTGCTATCGGAAGAACCCCCTATCCTATTATGTACACCTATGGGATTTTCTTCCCAATGCTATTTCAATTTTTTTTGGAGGGAGCTTCCGAATCTCCAATTTAAAATGATTGGACAGGCTTCAATATTCTGAGTTTTAAAACTTCTTTTGGGGTGGAATGTCTTATCAGACTTAGAGGGAGATTTATCATATCTGGAAGAGATAATGGAGGGTCATTCCAAGCTGATCGTATTAGCACAGCTACGATCAGGCACTCAGACATGCGGGTGGACACCCAGCACAGGGCTAGTCCGCCCCGCATGTCAGTGCCGCCTCCCCCCCCCTCCCCGTAGCATTTCAGGAGTAACTCCTGGCCAGCGCAACTCCTGCAACTGGCAGGGAGAGCCTCCTCGCTGCCCGGGTCACAGCGACTGCGTGTGACGTCATGCAGCCGCCGAGGCCCGCCCCCCCAATGGTCCGGCCACGCCTGTGTTGGCCGGACCGTGCCCCCTAAACGGTGGCTAAGCCCCCTCCCGCCCAGCGACCGCCTCTGCCTGTCAATCAGGCAGAGGCGATCGCTACAATACAACGACCTTCAGCCGCACTGCGGCGCCGGCGCATGCGCAGATCCGACCCGATCGCTGCACTGCGATAAACTGCAGCGAGCGATCGGGTCGGAATGACCCCCAAAGTACCAACCAATCTTCTTCCAACTGTCACTTTACAGCATGTGTTAGTACACTGACAGAAGCTGATTGTTTCCACTTTATCTCTCTCCGAGATTTGATAAATCTCCCCCATATTTTCTGCAACAAAGCCCTATTAGGTGCAACGAACACTTCAAATAGATTTGGTTGATCCACCAGGGGTTCAGTGATTTATTAAAGATCTAATTTGAGAGAGCACGGTTCAGCTGTCTCACCTTCTTCCCCAGAATCCAGCAAGTGCTCGCCCAAGTCAGTCCCAAACACCCTCTCCCTCAGGATGCCACGTTGACGCAGACGTTGCTTGCTGGGCCGGGAAGCCATGAAACTGCGCAATAACCCCGCAAGCTTCCCGTGCCGCCGGCAGACTGGGGAGAAAAAGAGAGAGAGAATGAGGGGAGAGACAGACAGTGTGGGAGAAGACTGGAAGAGACACTGGCAGACTGGTGTATGAGATGCGGGTTTAGACATATGAGAGATCTCACCTGGTCTGGGAGAGTTGGAGCCATGTGGAGATGTGATGGCCAATTTTACATCACCTTCTGTGAACAGACAGACAGGTAACACAGGTGCAAAGACAGCAAGGCCAAGCCGCACACACACACACAGACAGCCTAAGGGTCAGCCTGCAAAGAGAGACTGCTACATACTGTGCATCCAGCACACAGCGGGAGACAGCTTCCTGCGAGAGAGCTAACGCGCGCACTTAGGAGACTGCCGGCTAAAGCGTAGACAGCCGGAAATAAAATACACTCCCTGGTAATTTTAAGTTAATTTTACTTGACAGCCGCATCTCACACCATACAGGGGCAGATGTGCGAAGCCTTGGAGAGTGATAAAGTACAGACCAATCAGCTACTAACTGTCATTTTTTCAAACACTGACTGTAACATGGCAGTTAAGAGCGGACTGGCTGGTACTTTATCTCTCTCCATCTCTTTCCAAAGCTTAGTACATGTCCCCAATATACTGTATCGATAGACAAGTCACTTGCTGCCAGAAGTGTCAGCTAAATTGCACCCTCCTTAGTGCTTACTGACCGTAGTATATCTTTGAACACAATATAAGCATTGCGGTGCATATGCATGCGCAGTTCTGACCTGATCGCAGCGCTGCAAAAAAACGCTAGCGAGCGATCAGGTCTGAATTACCCCCAAAGGCTGTGGAATGTTTACAGTAGCGGAACTACAACTCCCAGCATGCCCTGCTAAACTCAGGAAGACAGGTTGTCCAAGCCTCAACAACTGAAAATCTAGAAAGAGAATACTACAAGTAATAGCACTATAAATACTATATTATTTATTATATAACCCTTTAAGCTCTGAATAACTGCAATTAATTAAAAAATAAAACAAAAAACTCCATTCTTGCAGGTAACTTCTTCCAGGAACTGTGATCTCCTCTATTCTCTGCTATGGTGCGTCCCTTCAAGATGTAAAACCGCTCAGACTTGTGCAAAGAGACACCGCGAAGAGCAATGAACAGGGAAAACTAATGACAGAAAGTGCCGCAGGGAAACCAATGTACGAACAAAGCTCAGATACTGTATACAGCGAGCCACTGGCAGAAGTCATCAGGCACAACACGGAGCACTGAACCGGCACACAGAGCCACTGGCAGAAGTCATCAGGCACAACACGGAGCACTGAACCGGCACACAGAGCCACTGGCAGAAGTCATCAGGCACAACACGGAGCACTGAACCGGCACACAGAGCCACTGGCAGAAGTCATCAGGCACAACACGGAGCACTGAACCGGCACACAGAGCCACTGGCGCAGCAGCCTTCCCCCCCCTACCCAGCTGTACAACAAGCGTTGCGGCAGGTGAGATAAGCGGTCACGGTAATGGTCTTGGAACACACACCACCAAGCACCTCCCATACATAATGACATCAATTCATGGTACCTGCAGCCGGGGAGGGGTTCTTACTGTCTGTGATAAGCTGCACGCACTCGCTGGGGAAGAACCCCACCTAGGAAGAAACAGACTCACATTGTAAAATCTGGACCTCACGGTGGACACACCTCATCAGGTCAGGGGGTTCAGTAAGTGATCTCGGTTGTCAGGGTGTCGGCGGTCACTTGAGCGACACCGGCATCCCAACACTGAAGATCCCGACGTCGGAGGAGGTAAGTACTTTTACCCCCACTCTCCTACCCAAACGCTAACCCTCGGGGGTTGGTGGCTAGGGCTGACCACCACCACAGTGCCCAACCCTAAACCCCCTCCTAGTGCCTAACCCTAATCCCCACCCTGAGCCCTAACTCTAACAGTGTCCCCAATACTTACCTGCGGGTTGTCAACTGTCGGGATCCAGCTTCAATCACATGACCACCGGCGTCTCGTCTATTGGGATGCTAAATTTCCTCTTTGGAAGATGTTCCTGACCTGGTATGGTCAGGAACATCTTCCAAAGAGGAAATTATGTGACCTGACGTTTATACGGGCCATTAAACCAACCCTGTACTTTCTTCTAGGTCCCAGATAAGGTAAAAGGAACCTATACACACTCGTCTTACGGCCTAATTCATGTTTGTAGGCAATTGCATTTGCGATATTTTAGGCTTCGGAACTGCTTAGCAAGTGAAGCAGCCGCCCAGAAAAGATGATAGATGCCTACCGGAGCCATCGCAACTCATTCGCAACTGCGTACACATGCTATATACAAGAACGAGGAGCACAGATTGTTAGAGTTGCCCTATGGTCACGCAGACTGGACACAGCAGTAGCAACGCAGGAGCCATGTTTCTCTACGAACATGAACTCAGCTGACGTCATATGCACGCCCCAAAAACGGCCACATGCAACCTCAACTGGATGGTACACATGCAACCTCAACTGAGGAGGCAGCCATTTTGTTGTCTGAACCATAAGTCATGGGTAGAGAGGAATGCAACATGTGCCTCACTGGTTCCAAGTGGAATCACTGGCTGCAACAATCCTTTGTCACACAAAATGGCCGCCTCCACTATGTTTGAGCAGCAGGTGCACTTTACACATGTTCATTCAAGAACATTTCCCATTTAAGGTAGAAATGGACTAAATTTGATGAGGCATAGTCATTGATGCCACCCAAAAGCATGTAAGTGATGGGCATTTGGCCCACTTTCAACATGGAAGCAGGATGTGCCCATTTAGAATGGAGTACTGGGCATCTTGGCAATCTACGTGCACGCATTTCATAGGCTCGGCTTGTACCTGCTGTGAACATCACCAGGGCGGTCAAGATGAATCTCTGGCCACGTACACCGACTAGACTGGAGTACCCATGCTGACCAATAGGAAGATACTGGTCCAGAAAGATTGGGCAAGAGCCCCATTTGCCCTCAGTATAATCACCACTGTTGTACTCCAAGCACTTTGTACCCACGTCCCACCCTCTCAGTGCCCCTGGGTACCCCTACACAGGTAGCATGGTTCTGTCTCTCTCAAGTGTATCGTCAGTAGGTCATAACCTTGCTGGACTCACCTGAAAGCTGTGTTTTCCTCTCCACCAGCTGGTGTCTTCCCGAGGTGGCATGTCAATGACTGACACAATATCTCCAACCTTTCCAGAGTGGAAAAATAAGTAATTAAACATAAAATACAGAACACAATGGGCATTAAAAAAAAATTAATAATAAAAAATAAACTAGATATTACTAGAGATCGGTTCTCCAGAAATTCGAATCCATCCGAATTTTGTGGATCCGAACTGAATCAAAACCCGGTCCGGATTCCCCAAGGAGATCCGATCTGAACCGGGTCCCGGTTTCAAACTTCCCTGTGGTTCGGAAATTTGGATCTTAAACCCAAATGTCTCGTTTTGGATTGCAAAAATTACATGATTTTCAGCTGTTTTTATAGATTTTTTTTATCAATGATTCTCGATCTCAAACCGAACCAAAACCCGAATCCGAACCAAAACACTTGCAGGTGGATTTGTCAAAATATGATGATGAATTAGAATCAAAACAAGGAGTCCCCGCACATCTCTAGATATTATTATCCATTCAGAGTGAACTTCCTTTACCACAACGCGTTCCTCCGCACAGAATTAGGTAAAAGCAGTGGTGGCATTCTGTCTTTAAAATGGTGACAAATAACTTACTGTATTAAATAAAATAGCCTTTATATGACAATAAATTATAATAAAGTTGACACTTCCATGAGTCAACAAGGAGGGGGTGGGGGGAGGGGGGGGGCTGTTATATAATATTACCGCTTTAGGTAGAATCTCACATGCCAGGGGGATGATTTGTTGACAAAATATTAATGTAATCCAGGTGCGTCAATCTTTGGCCACTATCTATACTTACATAGCTGCCGAATCTACCAAAATCCAGAATCAGGTGGAGGGAATGGTGGCCAAGGGCTCCCAAGATGCTGAGGGAACCCAATGGGAGGGGGCGGGGGAGAGAGAGATAGAGAGATTGTGGCAGGCCTGAGTCTCTTACCTCGAAGGAAAGCTCATCAGGAGCTTGTGCGGTGTAACGTTTAATAACATGGGCTGCCGCGATGGCCGGCACGTTGATCGAAGCCTCTTCATTGACTAGAAGACGGTTACCATGATTATCAATCTAGAGCACAGAAAATAACAATGATCATAGTGAATTAATCACTCTCTGTGGAATTCAATGTTATACACAACAACGGGAGAAATGAAGGGAATTAATTAGGGTTAGAGGATTTTCATATCCAACAACACTCGCAATTTGGGGAGAAGCACCAATCCACCCAGAGCTACCCAAACCACAGCCTATAACAGCTTAGCTTCATCTCTTAATCATGACTGGTGGGGTGAGCATTATGCTCATCTTCTACTATGTTATATGCATGCCTCAAACCAGACAGTATCCGGATGGAAGACTGTCAGAAAATAGATACAGTCAATAGGTTGACACCAGGTGATTGACAGGTCGGCAGTCAATAGGTCAACAGGGTCAAAAGGTTGCAGTTCAATGGTGGACGTCCTATATAATAAAAGGCTAATGCGGCTCCTCACATCTATGAGGAGAATGGGTTTTGCACAGTGGCGGCCACTAGATGGCGCCCGATGGAGCAATTCAAGTGTTGCTTTGTTTGGGTGCGTACAGCCATCGGCGCTGACATTAATGCTCTGTAATTTTGACGGGCTGGTAACCAGTGAACTTATGTTGACAGGGTCAAAAGGTAGACAGGGCCAAAAGTTTGACATGCATATGGTCGACTTGATTTTTCGGGTTAGAGATTAGGGTTAGGCACTTTGGGGAGGGTTAGGGTTAAGCTGTAGAAGGGGACGGTTAGGATTAGGCACTAAGGCTAGAGATAGGTTTAGGGTTGAAATAACACAAAACACGTGTTGACCTTTTGACCTTGTCAACCTAACTCCATGTCGACCATAGAACTGTTGACCTTTGACCATCTAACATCTGATGTTGACCTACTGGCTGTCTATTTAAATACTGTTGATCTTTTAATCCAGACCCACACCAGTGATGTCCTGGATTACATCAATTGATAGTCTACTTTATAATCCATATTGGTTCAGTCATCAACATGAATGGAACATAAGTATGTGAGGGCCAATTCAGGACTCTTAGTAATAGGTCATCAATTTGTATGTTGCATTAAAGACATCAATGTGGAAATTGTATGGGCTGATGAAAGGTGTATAACATCAGTAGGGAGTGGGTCGGTCTCCTACCTCCATCCAGTTGAGTATAGGGCCACAGTTGATGTTACTGTCCACAATTCCAGAAAGAGCTTTCAAATAGCGAGAGAGTAGTGGGGCCAGGAGCTGAGGGCATGGCATGACGATTAGGTATAATTCAGCAAGCTTTATTCCACATCATCTTGTACTCTAATCATATGCACTTACCAGTCCCTGGGAGGGCAGCTCACAGCGAGGGGGCAGTTCAAGCAACTGAGAGAAACGTCGGTCAAAAATACAGCGGTGAAGATTGGAGTCCAAGACCTGAAAATCCTCATAACTCCGTAATACAGACCAGGAGCGACCCTAGAGGGACAAGAACAGAAAACTAGGGTGAATTATGGAATGGACACAGCTCAGATGAAGTATGCACAGCATGAGAAGACCGTATGTGACGGTGGATGGAGAGTAGGAAAAGAATGGATGAGACGGTGGATGCAGAGCACGAGAAGACCAGATGAGATGGTGGAAGCAGAGCAGGAGAAGACCATATGAGATGGTGGATACAAAGCAGGAGAAGACCAGATGAGATGGTGGATGCAGAGCAGGAGAAGACCAGATGAGATGGTGGATACAAAGCAGGAGAAGACCAGATGAATGGTGGATGCAGAGCAGGAGAAGACCAGATGAGATGGTGGATACAAAGCAGGAGAAGACCAGATGAGATGGTGGATGCAGAGCAGGAGAAGATCAGATGAGACAGTGGATGCAAAGCAGGAGAAGACTGGATGAGAAGGTGGATGCAGAGCAGCAAAAGACCGGATGGGACGGTGGTGAGAGGGTGCACACAGAGGAGGGGTACGCAGTGTGAGAGGGTGTATAAAGAGGAGAGGTATGCAGAGTGAGATGGTGTATACAGGAGAGGGGTACGCAGTGTGAGAGGGTGTATAAGAGGGAGGGGTACGCAGTGTGAGAGGGTGTATAAGGGGGAGGGATATGCAGTGTGAGAGGGTGTATACAGGGGAGGGGTACACAGTGTGAGAGGGTGTATACAAAGGAGGTGTACGCAGTGTGAGAGGGTGTATACAGAGGAGGAGTACGCAGTGTGAGAGGGTGTATACAGGGGAGGGGTATGCAGTGTAAGAGGGTGCATACAGAGGAGGGGTACGCAGTGTGAGAGGGTGTATAAGGGAGAGGGGTGCGCAGAGTGAGATGGTGTATACAGGGGAGGGGTACGCAGTGTGAGAGGGTGTATAAGGGGGAGGGGTACACAGTGTGAGAGGGTGTGTACAGGGGAGGGGTACGCAGTGTGAGAGGGTGTATACAGAGGAGGGGTACGCAGTGTGAGAGGGTGTATACAGAGTAAGGGTACGCAGTGTGAGAGGGTGTATACAGAGGAGGGGTACGCAGTGTGAGAGGGTGTATACAGAGGAGGGGTACGCAGTGTGAGAGGGTGTATACAGGGGAGGGGTACGCAGTGTAAGAGGGTGTATACAGAGGAGGGGTACGTAGTGTGAGAGGGTGTATACAGAGGAGGAGTACCCAGTGTAAGAGGGTGCATACAGAGGAGGGGTATGCAGTGTGAGAGGGTGTATAAGGGGGAGGGGTACACAGTGTGAGAGGGTGTATAAGGGGGAGGGGTACGCAGTGTGAGAGAGTGTATACAGGGGAGGGGTATGCAGTGTGAGAGGGTGTATACAGAGGAAGGGTACGCAGTGTGAGAGGGTGTATACAGAGGAAGGGTACGCAGTGTGAGAGGGTGTATACAGGGGAGGGTATGCAGTGTGAGAGGGTGTATACAGGGGAGGGGTACGCAGTGTGAGAGGGTGTATACAGGGGAGGGTATGCAGTGTGAGAGGGTGTATACAGGGGAGGGGTATGCAGTGTGAGAGGGTGTATACAGAGGAGGGGTACGCAGTGTGAGGGTGTATACAGTGGAGGGGTATGCAGTGTGAGAGGGTGTATACAGAGGAGGGGTATGCAGTGTGAGAGGGTGTATACAGAGGAGGGGTACGCACTGTGAGAGGGTGTATACAGGGGAGGGGTACACAGTGTGAGAGGGTGTATACAGAGGAGGGGTACGCAGTGTGAGAGGGTGTATACAGAGGAGGGGTACGCAGTGTGAGAGGGTGTATACAGAGTAAGGGTACGCAGTGTGAGAGGGTGTATACAGAGGAGGGGTACGCAGTGTGAGAGGGTGTATACAGAGGAGGGGTACGCAGTGTGAGAGGGTGTATACAGGGGAGGGGTACGCAGTGTAAGAGGGTGTATACAGAGGAGGGGTACGTAGTGTGAGAGGGTGTATACAGAGGAGGAGTACCCAGTGTAAGAGGGTGCATACAGAGGAGGGGTATGCAGTGTGAGAGGGTGTATAAGGGGGAGGGGTACACAGTGTGAGAGGGTGTATAAGGGGGAGGGGTACGCAGTGTGAGAGAGTGTATAAGGGGGAGGGGTACGCAGTGTGAGAGAGTGTATACAGGGGAGGGGTATGCAGTGTGAGAGGGTGTATACAGAGGAAGGGTACGCAGTGTGAGAGGGTGTATACAGAGGAAGGGTACGCAGTGTGAGAGGGTGTATACAGGGGAGGGTATGCAGTGTGAGAGGGTGTATACAGGGGAGGGGTACGCAGTGTGAGAGGGTGTATACAGGGGAGGGTATGCAGTGTGAGAGGGTGTATACAGGGGAGGGGTATGCAGTGTGAGAGGGTGTATACAGAGGAGGGGTACGCAGTGTGAGGGTGTATACAGTGGAGGGGTATGCAGTGTGAGAGGGTGTATACAGAGGAGGGGTATGCAGTGTGAGAGGGTGTATACAGAGGAGGGGTACGCAGTGTGAGAGGGTGTATACAGGGGAGGGGTACACAGTGTGAGAGGGTGTATACAGAGGAGGGGTACGCAGTGTGAGAGGGTGTATACAGAGGAGGGGTACGCAGTGTAAGAGGGTGTATACAGAGGAGGGGTACGCAGTGTGAGAGGATGTATACAGAGGAGAGGCACGCAGTGTGAGAGGGTGTATACAGAGAGGCACGCAGTGTGAGAGGGTGTATACAGAGAGGCACGCAGTGTGAGAGGGTGTATACAGAGGAGGGGTACGCAGTGTGAGAGGATGTATACAGAGGAGAGGCACGCAGTGTGAGAGGGTGTATACAGAGGAGGGGTATGTAGTGTGAGAGGGTGTATACAGAGGAGGAGTACCCAGTGTGAGAGGATGTATACAGAGGAGAGGCACGCAGTGTGAGAGGGTGTATACAGAGAGGCACGCAGTGTGAGAGGGTGTATACAGAGGAGGGGTATGTAGTGTGAGAGGGTGTATACAGAGGAGGAGTACCCAGTGTGAGAGGGTGTATACAGAGAGGCACGCAGTGTGAGAGGGTGTATACAGAGGAGAGGTACGCAGTGTGAGAGGGTGCATACAGAGGAGGGGTACGCAGTGTGAGAGGGTGCATACAGAGGAGGGGTACGCAGTGTGAGAGGGTGTATACAGAGGAGGGGTATGCAGTGTGAGAGGGTGTATAAGGGGGAGGGGTACGCAGAGTGAGATGGTGTATACAGGGGAGGGGTACGCAGTGTGAGAGGGTGTATAAGGGGGAGGGGTACACAGTGTGAGAGGGTGTATAAGGGGGAGGGGTACGCAGTGTGAGAGAGTGTATACAGGGGAGGGGTATGCAGTGTGAGAGGGTGTATACAGAGTAAGGGTACGCAGTGTGAGAGGGTGTATACAGGGGAGGGTATGCAGTGTGAGAGGGTGTATACAGGGGAGGGGTACGCAGTGTGAGAGGGTGTATACAGGGGAGGGGTACGCAGTGTGAGAGGGTGTATACAGAGGAGGGGTACGCAGTGTGAGAGGGTGTATACAGTGTAGGGGTACGCAGTGTGAGAGGGTGTATACAGAGGAGGGGTATGCAGTGTGAGAGGGTGTATACAGAGGAGAGGTATGCAGTGTGAGAGGGTGTATACAGGTGAGGGGTACGCAGTGTGAGAGGGTGTATACAGTGTAGGGGTACGCAGTGTGAGAGGGTGCATACAGAGGAGGGGTACGCAGTGTGAGAGGGTGTATACAGTGTAGGGGTATGCAGTGTGAGAGGGTGTATACAGGTGAGGGGTACGCAGTGTGAGAGGGTGTATAAGGGGGAGGGGTACGCAGTGTGAGAGAGTGTATACAGAGTAAGGGTACGCAGTGTGAGAGGGTGTATACAGAGGAGGGGTACCCAGTGTGAGAGGGTGTATACAGAGGAGAGGCACAAAGTGTGAGAGGGTGTATAAAGAGGAGGGGTACGCAGTGTGAGAGGGTGTATACAGAGGAGGGGTAAGCAGTGTGAGAGGGTGTATACAGAGGAGGGGTACGCAGTGTGAGAGGGTGTATACAGAGGAGGGGTATGCAGTGTGAGAGGGCACACATATAGGAGGGGTACGTAGTTTGAGAGGGTGTATAAGGGGAAGGGGCACGCAGTGTGAGAGGGTGTATAAAGAGGAGGGGTGCGCAGTGTGAGAGGGTGTATACAGAGGAGGGGTATGCAGTGTGAGAGGGTGTATACAGTGGAGAGGTACGCAGTGTGAGAGGGTGTATACAGGGGAGGGGTACGCAGTGTGAGAGGGTGTATACAGAGGAAGGGTACGCAGTGTGAGAGGGTGTATACAGGGGAGGGTATGCAGTGTGAGAGGGTGTATACAGGGGAGGGGTACGCAGTGTGAGAGGGTGCATACAGGGGAGGGGTACGCAGTGTGAGAGGGTGCATACAGAGGAGGGGTACGCAGTGTGAGAGGGTGTAAACAGAGGAGGGGTATGCAGTGTGAGAGGGTACACACAGGGTAGGAATTACGCAGTGTGAGAGGGTGTATACAGAGTAAGGGTACGCAGTGTGAGAGGGTGTATACAGGGGAGGGGTACGCGGTATGAGAGGGTGCATACAGAGGAGGGGTACGCAGTGTGAGAGGGAGTAAACAGAGGAGGGGTATGCAGTGTGAGAGGGTGTAAACAGAGGAGGGGTACGCAGTGTGAGAGGGTACACACAGGGTAGGAATTACGCAGTGTGAGAGGGTGTATACAGAGTAAGGGTACGCAGTGTGAGAGGGTGTATACAGGGGAGGGGTACGCGGTGTGAGAGGGTGCATACAGAGGAGGGGTATGCAGTGTGAGAGGGTGTATACAGAAGAGGGGTATGCAGTGTGAGAGGTTACACACATGGGAGGGGTTACGCAGTGTGAGAGGGTGTATACAGAGTAAGGGTATGCAGTGTGAGAGGGTGTATACAGAGGAGAGGTACGAAGTGTGAGAGTGTGTATAAAGAGGAGAGGTACGCAGTGTGAGAGGGTGTATAAAGAGGAGAGGTATGTAGTGTGAGAGGGTGTATACAGAGGAGGGGTAAGCAGTGTGAGAGGGTGTATACAGAGGAGGGGTATGCAGTGTGAGAGGGTGTATACAAAGGAGAGGCACGAAGTGTGAGAGGGTGTATACAGAGGAGAGGTACGCAGTGTGAGAGGGTGTATACAGAGGAGGGGTGCGCAGTGTGAAAGGGTGTATACAGAGGAGGAGTATGCAGTGTGAGAGGGTGTATACAGAGGAGAGGTACGCAGTGTGAGAGGGTGTATACAGGGGAGGGGTGCGCAGTGTGAGAGGGTGTATACAGAGGAGGGGTACACAGTGGGAGAGGTTACACACATGGGAGGGGTTACGCAGTGTGAGAGGGTGTATACAGAGTAAGGGTATGCAGTGTGAGAGGGTGTATACAGAGGAGAGGTACGAAGTGTGAGAGGGTGTATAAAGAGGAGAGGTACGCAGTGTGAGAGGGTGTATAAAGAGGAGAGGTATGCAGTGTGAGAGGGTGTATACAGAGGAGGGGTAAGCAGTGTGAGAGGGTGTATACAGAGGAGGGGTACGCAGTGTGAGAGGGTGTATACAGAGTAAGGGTACGCAGTGTGAGGGTGTACACAGGGGAGGGGTACGCAGTGTAAGAGGGTGCATACAGAGGAGGGGTACGCAGTGTGAGAGGGTGTATACAGAGGAGGGGTACACAGTGTGAGAGGGTGTATACAGGGAAGGGGTACGCAGAGTGAGAGGGTGTATACAGAGGAGGAGTTTGCAGAGTTAGAGGGTGTATACAGAGGAGGGGTATGCAGTGTGAGAGAGTGCACACAGGGGAAGGGTACGCAGTGTGAGAGGGTGTATACAGAGGAGAGGTATGCAGTGTGAGAGGGTGTATACAGAGTAAGGGTACGCAGTGTCAGAGGGTTTATACAGAGGAGGGGTACGCAGTGTGAGAGGGTGTATACAGGGGAGGGGTACGCAGTGTGAGAGGGTGTATACAGAGGAGGGGCATGCAGTGTGAGAGGGTGTATACAGAGGAGGGGTACCCAGTGTAAGAAGATGTATACAGAGGAGAGGCACGCAGTGTGAGAGGGTGTATACAGGGGAGGGGTATGCAGTGTGAGAGGGTGTATACAGGGAAGGGGTACGCAGTGTGAGAGGGTGCATACAGGGGAGGGGTACGCAGTGTGAGAGGGTGTATACAGAGGAGGGGTACGCAGTGTGAGAGGGTGTATACAGAGGAGGGGTACGCAGTGTAAGAAGATGTATACAGAGGAGAGGCAAGCAGTGTGAGAGGGTGTATACAGGGGAGGTGTATGCAGTGTGAGAGGGTGTATACAGGGGAGGGGTACGCAGTGTGAGAGGGTGCATACAGGGGAGGGGTACGCAGTGTGAGAGGCTGTATACAGAGGAGGGGTACGCAGTGTGAGAGGGTACACACAGGGGAGGGGTTACGCAGTGTGAGAGGGTGTACACAGAGTAAGGGTACGCAGTGTGAGAGGGTGTATACAGGGGAGGGGTACGCAGTGTAAGAGGGTGTATACAGAGGAGGGGTACACAGTGTGAGAGGGTGTATACAGGGAAGGGGTACGCAGAGTGAGAGGGTGTATACAGAGGAGGAGTTTGCAGAGTGAGAGGGTGTATACAGAGGAGGGGTATGCAGTGTGAGAGAGTGCACACAGGGGAGGGGTACGCAGTGTGAGAGGGTGTATACAGAGGAGAGGTATGCAGTGTGAGAGGGTGTATACAGAGTAAGGGTACGCAGTGTCAGAGGGTTTATACAGAGGAGGGGTACGCAGTGTGAGAGGGTGTATACAGGGGAGGGGTACGCAGTGTGAGAGGGTGTATACAGAGGAGGGGCATGCAGTGTGAGAGGGTGTATACACAGGAGGGGTTCCCAGTGTAAGAAGATGTATACAAAGGAGAGGCACGCAGTGTGAGAGGGTGTATACAGGGGAGGGGTATGCAGTGTGAGAGGGTGTATACAGGGGAGGGGTACGCAGTGTGAGAGGGTGCATACAGAGGAGGGGTACGCAGTGTGAGAGGGTGTATACAGTGGAGGGGTACGCAGTGTGAGAGGGTGTATACAGAGGAGGAGTTCACAGTGTGAGAGGGTGTATACAGAGGAGGGGTATGCAGTGTGAGAGGGTGTATACAGAGGAGAGGTATGCAGTGTGAGAGGGTGTATACAGGGGAGGGGTACACAGTGTGAGAGGGTGTATAAGGGGGAGGGGTACGCAGTGTGAGAGGGTGTATACAGAGGAGGGGTAAGCAGTGTGAGAGGGTGTATACAGAGCAGGGGTATGCAGTGTGAGAGGGTGTATACAGAGAAGGGGTACCCAGTGTGAGAGGGTGTATACAGAGGAGAGGCACAAAGTGTGAGAGGGTGTATAAAGAGGAGGGGTACGCAGTGTGAGAGTGTGCACACAGAGGAGAGGTATGCAGTGTGAGAGGGTGTATACAGAGGAGGGGTAAGCAGTGTGAGAGGGTGTATACAGAGGAGGGGTACGCAGTGTGAGAGAGTGTATACAGAGGAGGGGTATGCAGTGTGAGAGGGCGTACATATAGGAGGGGTGCGTAGTGTGAGAGGGTGTATACAGGGAAGGGGCACGCAGTGTGAGAGGGTGTATAAAGAGGAGGGGTGCGCAGTGTGAGAGGGTGTATACAGAGGAGGGGTATGCAGTGTGAGAGGGTGTATACAGTGGAGAGGTACGCAGTGTGAGAGGGTGTATACAGGGGAGGGGTACGCAGTGTGAGAGGGTGTATACAGAGGAGGGGTACGCAGTGTGAGAGGGTACACACAGGGTAGGGGTTACGCAGTGTGAGAGGGTGTATACAGAGTAAGGGTACGCAGTGTGAGAGGGTGCATACAGGGGAGGGGTACGCAGTGTGAGAGGGTACACACGGGGAGGTTACGCAGTGTGAGAGGGTGTATACAGAGTAAGGGTACGCAGTGTGAGAGGGTGTATACAGGGGAGGGGTACGCAGTGTAAGAGGGTGCATACAGAGGAGGGGTACGCAGTGTGAGAGGGTGTATACAGAGGAGAGGTATGCAGTTTGAGAGGTTGTATACAGAGGAGAGGCACGAAGTGTGAGAGGGTGTATACAGAGGAGAGGTACGCAGTGTGAGAGGGTGTATACAGAGGAGGGGTAAGCAGTGTGAGAGGGTGTATACAGAGGAGGGGTACGCAGTGCGAGAGGGTGTATACATAGGAGGGGTATGCAGTGTGAGAGGGCGTACATATAGGAGGGGTACGCAGTGTGAGAGGCTGTATACAGGGAAGGGGCACACAGTGTGAGAGGGTGTATACAGAGGAGGGGTACGCAGTGTGAGAGGGTACACACAGGGTAGGGGTTACGCAGTGTGAGAGGGTGTATACAGAGTAAGGGTACGCAGTGTGAGAGGGTGTATACAGGGGAGGGGTACGCAGTGTGAGAGGGTACACACAGGGGGGGTTACGCAGTGTGAGAGGGTGTATACAGAGTAAGGGTACGCAGTGTGAGAGGGTGTATACAGGGGAGGGGTACGCAGTGTAAGAGGGTGCATACAGAGGAGGGGTACGCAGTGTGAGAGGGTGTATACAGAGGAGAGGTATGCAGTTTGAGAGGGTGTATACAGAGGAGCGGCACGAAGTGTGAGAGGGTGTATACAGAGGAGAGGTACGCAGTGTGAGAGGGTGTATACAGAGGAGGGGTAAGCAGTGTGAGAGGGTGTATACAGAGGAGGAGTACGCAGTGCGAGAGGGTGTATACAGAGGAGGGGTACGCAGTGCGAGAGGGCGTACATATAGGAGGGGTACGCAGTGTGAGAGGCTGTATACAGGGAAGGGGCACACAGTGTGAGAGGGTGTATACAGAGGAGAGGTACGCAGTGTAAGAGGGTGTATACAGAGGAGGGTTATGCAGTGTGAGAGGGTGTATACAGAGGAGAGGTACGCAGTGTGAGAGGGTGTATACAGGGGAGGGGTGCGCAGTGTGAGAGGGTGTATACAGAGGAGGGGTACGCAGTGTGAGAGGGTACACACATGGGAGGGGTTACGCAGTGTGAGAGGGTGTAAACAGAGTAAGGGTATGCAGTGTGAGAGGGTGTATACAGAGGAGAGGCACGAAGTGTGAGAGGGTGTATAAAGAGGAGAGGTACGCAGTGTGAGAGGGTGTATAAAGAGGAGAGGTATGCAGTGTGAGAGGGTGTATACAGAGGAGGGGTACGCAGTGTTAGAGGGTGTATACAGAGGAGGGGTACGCAGTGTGAGAGGGTGTATACACAGGAGGGGTATGCAGTGTGAGAGGGTGTACATATAGGAGGGGTATGCAGTGTGAGAGGGTGTATACAGGGGAGGGGTACGCAGTGTGAGAGGGTGTATACAGAGGAGGGGTACGCAGTGTGAGAGGGTACACACAGGGGAGGGGTTACGCAGTGTGAGAGGGTGTATACAGAGAAAGGGTACGCAGTGTGAGAGGGTGTATATAGGGGAGGGGTACGCAGTGTAAGAGGGTGCATACAGAGGAGGGGTACGCAGTGTGAGAGGGTGTATACAGAGGAGGGGTACACAGTGTGAGAGGGTGTATACAGGGAAGGGGTACGCAGAGTGAGAGGGTGTATACAGAGGAGGGGTATGCAGTGTGAGAGAGTGCACACAGGGGAGGGGTACGCAGTGTGAGAGGGTGTATACAGAGGAGAGGTATGCAGTGTGAGAGGGTGTATACAGAGTAAGGGTACGCAGTGTGAGAGGGTTTATACAGAGGAGGGGTACGCAGTGTGAGAGGGTGTATACAGTGGAGGGGTACGCAGTGTGAGAGGGTGTATACAGAGGAGAGGTATGCAGTGTGAGAGGGTGTATACAGAGTAAGGGTACGCATTGTGAGAGGGTTTATACAGAGGAGGTGTACGCAGTGTGAGAGGGTGTATACAGTGGAGGGGTACGCAGTGTGAGAGGGTGTATACAGAGGAGGGGCATGCAGTGTGAGAGGGTGTATACAGAGGAGGGGTACCCAGTGTAAGAGGATGTATACAGAGGAGAGGCACGCAGTGTGAGAGGGTGTATACAGAGAGGCACGCAGTGTGAGAGGGTGTATACAGAGGAGAGGTACGCAGTGTGAGAGGGTGCACACAGAGGAGGTGAATGCAGTGTGAGAGGGTGTACACAGAGTAAGGGTACGCAGTGCGAGAGGGTGTATACAGAGGAGAGGCACGCAGTGAGAGAGGGTACACACAGGGGAGAGGTATGCAGTGTGAGAGGGTACACACAGGGGAGGGGTACGCAGTGTGAGATGATGCATACAGAGGAGGGGTATGCAGTGTGAGAGGGTGCATACAGAGGAGGGGTACGCAGTGTGAGATGATGCATACAGAGGAGGGATACGCAGTGCGAGAGGGTACACACAGGGGAGGGGTACGCAGTGTGAGAGGGTGTATACAGAGGAGGGGTACGCAGTGTGAGAGGGTGTATACAGAGGAGGGGTACGCAGTGTGAGATGGTGCATACAGAGGAGGGGTACGCAGTGTGAGAGGGTGTATACCAAGAAGGGGTACGCAGTGTGAGAGGGTGTATACAGAGTAAGGGTACGCAATATGAGAGGGTGTATACAGAGGAGGGGTACGCAGTGTGAGAGGGTGTATAAGGGGGAGGGGTACGCAGTGTAAGAGGGTGTTTACAGAGTAAGGGTACGCAGTGTGAGAGGGTGTATACAGGGGAGGGGTACGCAGTGTAAGAGGGTGCATACAGAGGAGGGGTATGCAGTGTGAGAGGGTGTATACAGAGTAAGGGTACGCAGTGTGAGAGGGTGTATACAGAGGAGGGGTACGCAGTGTGAGAGGGTGTATACAGGGGAGGGGTACGCAGTGTGAGAGGGTGTATACAGGGGAGGGGTACGCAGTGTGAGAGGGTGTATACAGGGGAGGGGTACGCAGTGTGAGAGGGTGTATACAGAGGAGGGGTACGCAGTGTGAGAGGGTGTACACAGAGGAGGGGTACACAGTGTGAGAGGGTGTATACAGAGGAGGGGTACACAGTGTGAGAGGGTGTATACAGGGGAGGGGTACGCAGTGTGAGAGGGTGTATACAGAGGAGGGGTATGCAGTGTGAGAGAGTGCACACAGGGGAGGGGTACGCAGTGTGAGAGGGTGTATACAGGGGAGGGGTATGCAGTGTGAGAGGGTGTATACAGAGGAGGGGTACGCAGTGTGAGAGGGTGTATACAGGGGAGGGGTACGCAGTGTGAGAGGGTGTATACAGGGGAGGGGTACGCAGTGTGAGAGGGTGTATACAGGGGAGGGGTACGCAGTGTGAGAGGGTGTATACAGGGGAGGGGTACGCAGTGTAAGAGGGTGTATACAGAGGAGGGGTACGCAGTGTGAGAGGGTGTATACAGAGGAGGAGTACAAAGTGTGAGAAGGTGTATACAGAGGAGGGGTATGCAGTGTGAGAGGGTGTATACAGAGGAGGGGTACGCAGTGTGAGAGGGTGTATACAGGGGAGGGGTACGCAGTGTGAGAGGGTGTATACAGGGGAGGGGTACGCAGTGTGAGAGGGTGTATACAGAGGAGGGGTACGCAGTGTGAGAGGGTGTATACAGGGGTGGGGTACGCAGTGTGAGAGGGTGTATACAGGGGAGGGGTACGCAGTCTGAGAGGGTGTATACAGAGGAGGGGTACGCAGTGTGAGAGGGAGCATATAGAGACAGGGAAGATAGACGGTTTGTAGACTACATGCAGAAGAGACAGTTTACCATACTGTACACTGTAGAGAGGATTGCTGTATACATAAATCTAGTCTAGAAAGGTATGCGCTCGTGGCATACCAACGAGGCTTCTGGGTATCTAATTATACTATACTAATTGTCCTATTTTCTTGTAACAATGTTTTAATTAACAAAATCACTGACTTGAACTGAAGGATACAATAACTCACAGCTATTAACGGCGAGGTGGAAGATGAAGGGCGTCCTCCTGGGGGGGGGGACGCACTTCTGGGTCACTGAGTCCGGCTCTAAATGGCTGTATCATCATCGTGTTCTGCAGCATTGCGGTAACGGGGCCACAAGGAGACTTGTAGGATCACCGCTACACATCACACGAACAATGGGGTGCGTTCTGCTACATATATCTGGCGTGGTAGATTAACTGTGTACACCGTGACTAATATAGGTTATAGGGGAACAATATCGGGAGGTGGGGGGTATTGGGCTAATATCCTGCATATAGTACACGGGGGGGATTTTCAGAACGTATATATTAATTCCTGCTCGTATATTAGAGATTACCAGCCACAGAGATATTATAAAGAAATTACACATTCAATTCTTACAAACTATTCACTAGTCATGAGGTTAATTTTGGGGCTACACACACTGCGACATTTGGTCACCCCCCAATACTACTGCCCATACCGCATTGTGGGCTTAATTAAGATCTGATCGCAGCAGCAAATTTGTTAGCAAATGGGCAATCCAGGGCCCTCATTCCGAGTTGTTCGCTCGGTATTTTTCATCGCATCGCAGTGAAAATCCGCTTAGTACGCATGCGCAATGTTCGCACTGCGACTGCGCCAAGTAACTTTACTATGTAGAAAGTAATTTTACTCACGGCTTTTTCATCGCTCCGGCGATCGTAATGTGATTGACAGGAAATGGGTGTTACTGGGCGGAAACACGGCGTTTCAGGGGCGTGTGGCTGAAAACGCTACCGTTTCCGGAAAAAACGCAGGAGTGGCCGGGGAAACGGTGGGAGTGCCTGGGCGAACGCTGGGTGTGTTTGTGACGTCAACCAGGAACGACAAGCACTGAAATGATCGCACAGGCAGAGTAAGTCTGGAGCTACTCAGAAACTGCTAAGTAGTTAGTAATCGCAATATTGCGAATACATCGGTCGCAATTTTAAGAAGCTAAGATTCACTCCCAGTAGGCGGCGGCTTAGCGTGTGTAACTCTGCTAAATTCGCCTTGCGACCGATCAACTCGGAATGAGGGCCCATGTTCACTGCAGGTGGGGGGGCAGATGTAACATGTGCAGAGAGTTAGATTTGGATGGGTTATTTGGTTTCTGTGCAGGGTAAATACTGGCTGCTTTATTTTACACTGCAATTTAGATTTCAGTTTGAACACACCCCACCCAAATCTAACTCTCTCTGCACATGTTACATCTGCCCCACCTGCAGTGCACATGGTTTTGCCCAACTGCTAACAAATTTGCTGCTGTGATCAGGTCTGAATTACCCGCCATGTGCAGACTTTTTCTCTTTGGGATGTAAATTGCAGCGAAGCCCCAGCCAAATTTGTTTCTGCTCTAAATTAATTTGTTGTAATTAATTATTTCTAACGCTTTCGGGATACAGTAAACTTTAGATGAACGCCTTGTAGAACACACAATCATTTGTTTTTCGCTTGATATTGAGCAACGTGGGTGACTATTACATATAAGTGTACAGTGGGGGTCATTCCGAGTTGTTCGCTCGTTATTTTTTTGTCGCAACGGAGCGATTAGTCGCTAATGCGCAATGTCCGCAGTGCGACTGCGCCAAGTAAATTTGCTATGCAGTTAGGTATTTTACTCACGGCATTACAAGGTTTTTTCTTCGTTCTGGTGATCGTAATGTGATTGACAGGAAGTGAGTGTTTCTGGGCGGAAACTGGCCGTTTTATGGGTGTGTGCGAAAAAACGCTGCCGTTTCTGGGAAAAACGCAGGAGTGGCTGGAGAAACAGAGGAGTGTCTGGGCGAACGCTGGGTGTGTTTGTGACGTCAAACCAGGAACGACAAGCACTGAACTGATCGCAGTTGCCGAGTAAGTGTGGAGCTACTCAGAAACTGCTAAGAAGTGTCTATTCGCAATTCTGCTAATCTTTCGTTCGCAATTTTGATAAGCTAAGATTCACTCCCAGTAGGCGGCGGCTTAGCGTGTGCAATGCTGCTAAAAGCAGCTTGCGAGCGAACAACTCGGAATGAGGGCCAGTGTACTTTACCCATTTCTTTTTTTATATGGCTGGCAGACGTCCTCTCCACACCTCGTACTCACCTGACAAGTGACCTGTACGATGTAAACAGCCTCAGCTTCACTGACATTGGCATCCTCCGGCCGCGAGTCCGACAGAGCGAGCTGAAAGGCACATAACCCATTACTCTCCACATAAGGGCCTACATCATTCCTGATTTACATTATGTCCTTTACCTTCCCTACCCTTCCCCACCTCTGCATCCCAAGGCTACCATCCCTAGGCGTAATGTTGAGGCTATGGATACCGCATCCTTTTCCTCCCTGCTCTACTCACTTCCCTCCCCTATTCTCTGGCTCTCTCCTGCCCTGACCAAGCCGTTTCCCTACACAAGGTCTCTCTAGGCTCTTGCCCAGGTGATCACCACTCACAGATACACACATCAACCCTAGCACTCTAGATACACTTCCTGGATGTCCCAGCACTATCTTAAACTTAACCTGTAGTAGACTGAGCTGATCATCTTCCCACCCTTCCACATAACCTCACCTCCCACAGTTTAATGGTCTATTGACAGCACCACCACCTCCTCTAGCCCACGAGTGCGCTTTCTTTCTCACCTGGAGTCTACTAAGACCCTCATCCACTCCCTGGTGCTGTCCAGCTTGGACTACTGTAACCTCACACTATCTGGTCTCCCAATCTCACACCTCTCTCCACTACAAACTTTCCATGTTGCTGTCCAACTCATCTTCTCCAAATATACTACATGTGCCTCCCCCTCCACTACAAGCCCTACACTGGATCCCCTTCCCATTCGGAACCCAATTAAAACTTCTCACAGTCACTTACAAAGCCCTCACCCAATCCTTTTCCATTTACATATCTGACCTCATCTATCTTCACAATGCCGCCCGGCCACTTGACTCCACACATCCATACCGCCTCTCCTCCCAACTGACTTCCCCCCACTCCCGCTTCCAAGATGTCTCCCTTACTGTTCCCTACCTCTGAAATTCTCTACCTCTCTCTATCAGACCTCTTCACAAAGCTTTAAACGGGTTCTGAAGACCCACTTCTTAATCAAAGCCTCCCAGCTCTCATCCTAACCCACTGCTCCATGCTCACTGCCCATCTTTGTTACCCCGTCTGTCTGCCGCCCCCCCCCCCCCCCATTTTAGAATGTAGGCTCTCACGAGCAGGGCCCTCTTCCCTCATGCGTTCTTCCTTCCCTCATCTATATCATCATTCTTCTTTATACCGTTGCTGCACTTTACAAGGCGCTGCGGACCCCTTGTGGCGTCATATAAATAAATTATAATAATCTTTTTACTTTGACTGGTAAACACATTAGTCGCCGACAAGTGCTGTGTGGATTCCACGCCGCGTCCCTTACCTGGATAGGGCCATAGTTAACATTTTCATAATGATAGTGGGCACAGTCCGCCAGCTTCACAAACGGCCCGCGCGTCACCCTAAATAAGAGAGACCAGGACAAGCAGGGTTAATAAACCCCCAAATCGCCAGCAGTCACCTCTCTGTTCTGTATCATACACTGGGGCAGATGTATTAAGCCTGGAGAAGGTATAAAGCAGTGAAAAGTGGAAGGTGATATTGCACCAGCCAATCAGCTCCAATATGTAAATGTACAGTTAGGAGCTGATTGGCTGGTGCGTTATCACCTTGCACTTATCACTGGTTTATCACTTCTCCAGGCTTAATACATCTGCCCCAATATATCTCATCTCCATGATGCGGGATATAGAACTGCCACCGACTGCCACCGACATCCACCCTCTCCCAAACACCCCGTCTTTATTTACCTCCTATTGGGTCGCCCCTTCACGCTGGTTTGCGGTGCAGAAGATATGAGGCGCCCCGGACCCTCCGTTCCTGAATCCAGTGTATCCGAGCCCCGAGCCTGTAAGTGAGAGGAGATTTGTGTGTGTGCACGGAGCAGGCACTCAGAGCACATTCACTATTCATGACAGTTACATCTGAAAACCACTTTATTCCAGGCAGCGTGCGGCGGCCACGTCAAGCTAAATTACATCCCCGCACGGCTGAGGAAACAGCTAGAAAGCCAGAGCATTCTCTCGCACACGGTAAAACCGGGCCTGAAATGACATCTGTAGCCAGCGTAAGATACACACAAAAATATGTTCTCATTCATCGAGATGTGAAGCTTTTACAAATCACGTCTTCCTGGTTTCCCGTAATGTCTTCAGACATGAAATAACACATAAATACAAGAATGGAAGCCAAACAAACCAAAGAAAACCACGGGCAAAGGCCCAACACAACGTCAAGTCCCACCGGGGAGTGTATTTTCGCTTTGCAGAAGTGCGAACGCTTGTGCGGCAGAGCGCCTGCAAAATCTTTTTGTGCAAAACAAGACCAGCCCTATAGTTACTCTTCGTGTGCGTCGATTCTAACAACGGAGGGACGGCTTTTGACGGCACACACCCGCCCAGCCACGCCTGCGTATTTCCCAACACGCCTGCGTTTTTTCTAAGCACTCCCTGAAAAACGGAGAGTTGCCACCCAGAAACGCCCACTTCATGTCAATCTTCCTGCGTTCGGCTGTGCGAATGAAAGCTTCACTAGAACCTGTGCAAAACCAAAGATTCTCTTTGTACCCGTACGTCACGCGTGTGCATTGCGGTGCATACGCATGCGCAAATTAACCATTAATTTCACTGATCGCTGCGCTGCGAACAACAGCAGCTAGCGATCAACTCGGAATGACCCCCTATGTGCTTCCAGGTCAAACAATGACCTCACCTACACGGCAACAGGTGCCATTGTTTCCTGATATACCAGGTCATAAAAGACTGGATCAGCCCACACATGTTGGTAAAAACGCACTGAACGACCTTTTAGCATACTTGCCAATATTTGCTTTTGCCTCTCCTGGAGACCTACTTGCCCATTCTCTCTGGACTTTCAGGAGACTCCCAAACCCCAACCACTTCATCATGGGACCTGACAATGCAATATTTTGTAACCCACTTCATCTTGGCCCAACCCCACCCTGCATGATGCTGTGAATCGTGGTATTGCATCGCTAGGGGCTGCTGGACCAAGTTATCTAATTTGCACACCCTGCCCCCTCACATGACCTCCGGGAGGTCTTCCAGAAGAGGAATAGTAGATGTTGGCAAGTATGCCAGGAGTTCGGGGAGGGTAGGCCCCGGTTGAGGGGTGGCCATGCCCCCGGCTGCTCAATGTCACCATTTGTACCACTCAGCAGGAGTGGGCGGTGCCACAATTACCTCATTCACCACAAACCGCATCATCAAACCTCCGGATTGGGCGGTCTGGCCTAGATTCCTACCACTCTGTCACCTCATACCTCAGTGTTGTCACTAGGTTATTTACTCGGAACTAGTGACATCACTGGGACGTGACGCAATTTACCTCATTCTTGAGTGATGTCACCGTTTGGCCAACTGCAAAGTGAAACAGAATGAGCCGGCGCTGGGTGAATAAACATTATTGACAATAAAAAACAAATGCCAGGCCGCGTTCCAACAAAACCTGGGCTCAGCGACAAACTGGCTGCACCCGCAATGTGTAGGCTGAATGTAACATGTAGCGTAATGTCCTCAGCACAATCTTCCTGTCAGCGCACACATTACACCCAAACTATTTTTATATGTTCGCTACACGTCCCGTGTTTCTATAGTAACCCTGCGTCGCTGATTTACAGATCACCTCTAATCCTACTTGGGGAAAAAAATACTCTTTATATGTACAATTAACATTTTAAGCCACATTATATGCCCAAACGGAACCATGACAGAGGTGATTAAAATGGCGAGCGGTGCAGGGTTAGGAATATACAAAGAGGTTGCCACAGGCTATTCTCTCTGTGGGTGTCCACGACACCCATAGAAGGAGAATATAGGGGTAAATGTATGAAGCAGTGATAAGATCGGAGAAGTGAGCCAGTGGAGAAGTTGCCCATGGCAACCAATCAGCATTGACGTAACATTTATCATTTGCATACTATAAAATTACAGAGCAGCTGATTGGTTGCCATGGGCAACATCTCCACGGGCTCACTTCTCCACTCTTATCACTGCTTCAAACATTTACCTCATAACCTGTGGCGAGTGCAGCGAGCCACCACGCCCGCAGCGTGGCGAGTGAAGTGAGCCTGCAAGGGGCTTTCTAGTGCTCGCCCCGCTGCCGGCATACTGGTGGGTGGGATGCTGCTGTCGGTAATCTGACAGCCGGCATCCCGGCCGCTGGTGTATCATACTTTGGGGCAGATGTATTAAGCTTGGAGATAGGTATGAGGAAGTGGTAAACCAGTGATAAGTGCACGGTGATAAATGCACCAGCCAATCATCTCCTAACTGTTAATTTACATATTGGAGCTGATTGGCTGGTGCGTTTATCACCTTGCACTTATTACTGGGTTATCACTTCCTCATGCCTTCTTCAGGTTAATACATCTGCCCCTCTGAATCTGTTACAGGCTGTGTTTGACAAATGACAGTTAAGAGCTGATTGGTTGGTACTTTGTCTCTCTCTCTCTCTACTTTCTCACTCTCTCCAAGCTTTGCTATTACATATACCCATTACCCACCCCCATGTCACCTATTTGCAGGCCCGGCGACAGGGGCCCCAAGTTTCACAGGAACAACACCACCCCCTTCCCATTTACCAGGGCCGGCTTCCGGCAGCAGATCAGCAGTACCGCAATACGATACAGTGTTTAGGGGGCAGCGCCTAATGCAGAGAAGTGCCCGCCCATAAGACGTGTTTTGTAGTCAGGTAATGTCTCTCCAGCTTGCTCTCCCCCTCTCTCTTCCTATCACTCTCTTCCCTCTCTCACACTGTCTCTCTCCCTCTCTGCCTAACACTCTCTTTGACTCACTCTCTCCGTCACTGACACTCTTTCGCTCTCTCCCTCCATCACACTGCCTCTCTCTCCCTGACACCCTCTCTCTCCCTGTCCCTGATACTGTCTCTTTTTCTCTCTCTCTCTCTCCCTTCCTCTGTGATTCTACCTCTGTCTCTGAGACTGTCTCTCTCTCTGCGACACACACTCTCCCCCTCTCGCCCTGACACTTGCTCTCTCCCTGACACGGTCTCTCTCTCTGACTCTCACCCTCTTTCTCTCCCTGACACTCTCTCTCCCTGCCCCCCCCCCCCTTTCTCTCCCTGACAATCCCTCTCTTTCCGCCCCTGATATTGGCCCTCATTCCGAGTTGTTCGCTCGCAAGGCGAATGTAGCAGAGTTACACACGCTAAGCCGCCGCCTACTGGGAGTGAATCTTAGCTTCTTAAATGTGCGACCGATGTATTCGCAATATTGCTATCACAAACGAGTTAGCAGTTTTTGAGTAGCTTCAGACTTACTCTGCCTGTGCGATCAGTTCAGTGCTTTTCGTTCCTGGCTGACGTCATAAACACACCCAGCGTTCGCCCAGGCACACCCACCGTTTCCCCGGCCACTCCTGCGTTTTTCCCGGAAACGGTAGCGTTTTCAGCCACACGCCCCTAAAACGCCGTGCATCCGCCCAGGAACACCCATTTCCTGTCAATCACAATGCGAACGTCGGAGCGATGAAAAAGCCGTGAGTAAACTTACTTTCTTCATAGTAAAGTTACTTGGCGCAGTCGCAGTGCGAACATTGCGCATGCGCACTAAGAGAATTCTCACTGCGATGCGATGAAAATCTCCGAGCGAACAACTCGGAATGAGGGCCATTGTCTCTTTCTCTCTCTCTCTCTCTCTCCCCACCCACCCGTGACTCTGCCTCTCTCTGTCTATGACACACCCTCTCCCTGACACTTGGTCTCTCTTCCTGATGGTGTCTCTCTCACACTATCCCTGACACTGTCTCTCTCTCTCAACCTCTCACACCCTGACAGTCTCTTCCTTTCTCTCCCTGACTCTCTCACTCATACTCTCTCCCTGGCACTGTCTCTCTCTCTCTCCCTGACTGTCTCTCTCACTCACTGACATTCTCTCTGTGACTCTCTCCCTGACACTGTCTCTCTCTATTACCCCCCCCCCCTCTCTCTCCCTTTCCCTGAAACTGTCTCTCTTGCTCCCTTCTTTATCTTTTTCCCTGACTAACTCTCACACGCTCACTCCCCTCCCTCTCTTTCTTGCTCCTCTCCCTCTCGACACTCTCTCTCCCTGATGCCCCCTCTCTTTCCCTCTCACTTCTCTCATCCCTTTCTCCGTGACACCCTCTCTTGCGCTCCTCTCTCTCCCTGACACTCTCTCTCTCGCCTCTCTCTCGTATTCCCTCTTTTTCCATGAAACCCTCTCTCTTTCACCCGGACACCCTTTCTCTTTCGCTCCCAGGGGAGGGATATGTGGGTGCTGGGGTCGAGGGAGGGCCCCAGAGATGTCCGTGTACCGGGCCCCAAGATTTCTGTTGCCGGCCCTGCATATTTGCATAATATGGCCTCCGAGAGCTTTTACATTCACTAAACTGGGATAATACTACAACAACATGTGAAAGTCTCCTTTATATGTCTGTCCCTTAAATACAGTTTTAAGAAATACAGAGGAGGACTACCTTGGTAGCTTATTTACACCTGAAGATTTGTTCACCTCACCAGGTGAGTGGAATAGGTTTTTTTATAGTCACTGGGCAGTACGGACGGTGAACGGACAGCACTGAGGTCATGAGTTCGATCCCCACCATGGTCCTACCTGTGTGGAGTTTGTATATTCTCCCCATACTTGCGTGGGTTTCCTCTGGGTACTCCTGTTTCCATCCACAATCCAAAAATATACTGGTAGGTTAATTGGCTCCCAACAAAATTACCTCTAGCATGAAGTGTGTGTGTGAGAGAGAGAGAGAGAGAGAGAGAGAGAGAGAGAGAGAGAGAGAGAGAGAGAGAGAGAGAGAGAGAGAGAGAGAGAGAGAGAGAGAGAGAGAGAGAGAGAGAGTGTGTGTACGTACATGTGATAGGGAATATAGGGGGTCATTCTGACCCGATCGCATGCTGCAGTTTATCGCAGTGGTGCGATTGGGTCAGAACTGTGCAAGCGCTGGCGCCACAGTGCGCCGGCGCATGCCAGACGGTCGAAGGCCGTCGGGCCGCTACGAACGCCTCTACCTGATTGATAGGCGGGGGGGCGGAACGATGGCGTTTGGCTGCCGTTTCGTGGGTGCAGTCCAGCCAACGCAGGTGTGGCCGGACCGAACGGGGGGGGGGGGCGGGCCGCAGCGGCTGCGTGACGTCATACGCAGCCGCTGCGGGCCGGGGAGCGACGAGTAGCTCCCAGCCAGCACGCTAAAGCTGCGCTGGTCGGGAGCTACTCTTAAAGTGCAAAGGTATCGCTGCTGTGCGATGCCTTTGCACTTCTGCTGGGGGTGGGGCGGCACTGACATGTGGGGCGGGATAGCCCTGTGCTGAGCGTCCCCCCGCATGTCAGGGTGAATGATCGTAGCTGTACTAAATTTAGCACAGCTACGATCAGCTCGGAATGAACCCCCATAGAGTGTAAGCTTCACTGGTCAGGGACTGATGGGAATGGTGACATTTTCTCTGTAAAGCGCTGCGTGTGCACTATATACATAACTGGTAATAAATAAATAAATAATATAATTTCTTTCTTGTCCTTAGTACATTGACTAACTAATAAATAAATAATACCTTGCACCCATATATAATTATATTTACCTCACCATGTTCCCAGAGATTTGCGCTGGCACAAAAGAGGAGACTCTGGGAACATAGCATTAATTGTATGCGCTTAGAGAGGACACTCCAATATTATGTAAGAATCACTAGAACGCCCATTGGGCATGTTCAATATACACCACAGCTAAAGAAGTCCCTGAAAATGCCATTTTGCAAATATGTGCAGTTCTGACCCGATCGCTGCGCTGAGAAGAAGTGCCGCGAGCCATCAAGTCAGAATGACCCCCAAAGTGCACATGAAGTCTGCATAGCAGAGGTTTGGGCATATTCAGAAAAACACTCTGCTACTTAACGATCGGTGGAATAAGCAGGAAGCGGTGCAGAATATTTGCCCACAGTTTCCCGCGGGAGGATTCTGTCCTGCCTGAGCTCACCTTAGGACACCGGCATTACAGCTTGACAGGTGTGCTACACTGGACACTGCAGTATAGAGGGCCAGCACGGGGTTGGTGCCTGTGAATCTATATAATAATCGCGGGTAGTCTGTCCTGAGCGCGGTGTGCACAGTGGGAGCGGCAGCACGGGTGTACACAAGGGAAGGTGTTTGTAGTGGCAAGTGAGAGATGGGCAAACGCCAATACACGTAGCTGGGTGTGACTCAAAACCAGCCTCATAACCTCTTTAGCATTTGCTAAAGGGGTTACATCCTCCGTTCTGTATTTAACAAACAGCAGCTGACAGGCAGGGGCCCAAGCTTGTTGGAGGGACCCAGCAAGGGCTCAGGTCCCCCTTTGCAGGGCTGCCATCAGAAATTGAGGGGCTCAGGACTGACAAAATAGGCAGGGCCCCCCCTAAACCACCAGCCTCCCGGCTGGTCCATGTCTCGGGAACTGGGGGGCAAGGTGGCTAACAGCACCCGGAAGTGCCTGCTAGCCATAGTTTTCTGGTTTGCGTTACAAATCCTGGGAACGCTGCAGCTGGCCTGGAAGACTTATGGATTAGCCTGGGCTGGCAAGCAGTGTGAGCTGGGTGGGCCCTTTCTCTGTCTGGACCCGGGACCAAGGTTCCAGCAGTCCCCCCATGGTGGCAGCCCTGACCCTTTGCAGCATATTATCAGTCATCAGCTGAGCTCAAGCCCAAAGTGATAATCCTGCAGCCTTCCATAGGTCAGCAAGTATGACTTAACATTGGGGCTTATAAAGATATTGTAAGGCTGGGTACACACTTGTCAGCAACATAGCGCAAGATCCCCCCCGCGCAAACAATATACTTCATACACACTGAACGATATTGTTTGTGTCTCATCAGCGATGGCATACACCCACATCCTGCTGCATTCTGTTTTGTACAAGATCTTTATATTTCAAGTTGAAAATGAAAGATATTGTACCTCGTTAACGACCCACAGGAGCACGCCCTGTTAACGATATAGAGTATACACACTTGCCAATGTATCCGATATATCATCCGAACCCTCGATGTATACGATATATCGTCCGAACCGGGTGCACATCGGTAAGTGTGTACCCATGCCTATGTCACTGAGTCCTGTTATCATTTGAAGACTGAACAGTGGCAGAGAACATGTATACGGCTCACAGGTGACTTTACTAATGGACGTGGACGTGATGACATCAGAACTCACTAATTATCCCTCTTACCTCCCTGTCTGGCTGTTGTTATTATTACCCAGACTCGTTTTATTACTGTTTCGTTTGCAATTGCAAAAGGAACAGATGGACCCTATCTGGAGCGGTTCTTGGTGCGGGCAAGCAGTGCCTGCGGCCGCAGTCACCCCGCAGGCACCGCCGCCTACCCGCACCCCGAACCCGGCTGCAGCAGACGCTGTGGGCTGTGTGGGCGTCCGCTGCAGCCGGCTCCAGTGACAGACACTAGAGGTCATTATTGACCTCTAGTGTCTGTGTGGCGCTGCTATGGGAGAGACGTCATGACGTCTCTCCCATAGAGAGGAGCCGCGGGAGGCCAGACGGAGCAGCAGCAGCGGTCGGGAAGCAGAAGCGGGGCAGTGGTAAGTATTGTTGTTTTTTTGTGTGCGTGTGTTTGTAAGCGGCTACTAAGGGGCACAGCGACAGGGGGTAGAGCAACAGGGGGCATAACTACTGGGGGCAAAGCGACAGGGGGCACAACTACTGGGGGCAAAGCGACAGGGGGCACAACTACTGGGGGCAAAGCGACAGGGGGCACAACTACTGGGGGCAAAGCGACAGGGGGCACAACTACTGGGGGCACAACTACTGGGGGCAAAGCGACAGGGGGCACAACTACTGGGGGCAAAGCGACAGGGGGCACAACTACTGGGGGCAAAGCGACAGGGGGCACAACTACTGGGGGCAAAGCGACAGGGGGCACAACTACTGGGGGCACAACTACTGGGGGCAAAGCGACAGGGGGCACAACTACTGGGGGCAAAGCGACAGGGGGCACAACTACTGGGGGCACAGCGACAGGGGGCACAGCGACAGGGGGCACAACTACTGGGGGCAAAGCGACAGGGGGCACAGCGACGGGGCACAACTACTGGGGCAAATCAGGGGGCACAGCTAATGGGGGCATAACTGTGACCACGCCCCTCCCCTATGAAGCCACGCCCCTATTTTTGCCGCGCGCACAAACTGTTTTGCAGCGGGGGGGGGGGGGGGGGGGGGCGCCAGTGGAAGCTTTCGCACTGGGCGCCTTAAGGTGTAGAACAGGCCCTGGGCCCTATATAAAAATTGTTAATACATAATGACAGCAGAACACAGAGTCTATGCAAGTATTGTGGCGTTTATACATCCTCTAATATCACTTGCGGATGTGATATTTATTATTGGCTCGAAGCACATTTTGTCACAGCCCCACTAAATTTTGATTTATTTTTCCCTGACATTTGCCTTTGTAAATTCTGTCATTTGAAGCCTGTGTGATATGCATATTATAACGGATATAACGGATATGCAATTAAACTGAAAAAAAGTAGTAATGATTCCCAATATTAAAAACAAAGCTCCAAGTTCTCAGCATGCGCTGCCACCTGCTGCTAGGACAACACACCTAAGACCAGAATTAGACCGTTTGTGGTCCTCCAGCTGCTGCAGAACTACAAATCCCAGCATGCCCCAGCAAAGCAGAAACCCTTTTTCCTTGACCATGCCAGTGTAGTAAAGTAAGGGATTTATTCAGGTTTGTTAGGAAACCAAAAAAGCAAGCAACTGGGCAAAACCATGTGCACTGCAGGTGGGGCAGATGTAACATGTGCAGAGAGAGTTAGATTTGGGTGGGGTGTGTTCAAACTGAAATCTAAATTGCAGTGTAAAAATAAAGCAGCCAGTATTTACCCTGCACAGAAACACTATAACCCACCTAAATCTAACTCTCTCTGCACATGTTACATCTGCCCCCCCCCCCACCCCCCCCCTGCAGTGCACATGGTTTTGCCCAGTTGCGTGTTTTGCTATCAAACCTGAACGTGTGTTAACCTCAGTTGTATTCTGGGCATACTTACATTTTTCTTAGGTCATTTATTTATTCATTTAAAAATAAAAGTAATTAGAAGCTGCCATTCTGCTGTCTGGTCAACCAAAATAATCTGACATTTCACCCATAGGTTCCAATGGAATGCTGCCCCCCAGTGGCCAAAATGACTTAGAACACAGCAGACCACACATTTTACTTTCCCAAGCAGTAACTTTTGAACTAAGCAAGGCCAGCGCCACATAACACACACTGTATTCATCATCTGAAAGTAGAATATCCCAATAATCAGAGCGAACGGAAAAGCACGCACGATCTCCAGTTTCCTTTGTGTAGAAAGGCCGGCCTGAAGGCTTCTAGGACATACGTGTGAGAGATTTCCAGTCACGCGTCTAACTGGTAGCTCTATAATAAGGCTGCTTAGTAAACAAGGCCCCAGTTCCAGTTATACTAACAGCTGGCTGTGTGCCTATTACAAAGGATATAGTCGTCGTACCCGTCCCCCCATGCCCCCCCCACCAGTGACATCCCCATCACAATTGTCACCCCGCAAGCTTTGCGCGGGAAGACTGGTTACCATAGGAACCTGAACCACTACCCCACGGCTGGGAGACCCAGGGCGAAAATTCAGAGCAGGCCGAAGGGCTGGGAAGCAGAGGGAGGAGGGAGAGTCTCTGCTTTTGTTATGTTAAAGGGATAAGGGACACAGTGATCCCACTGTCAGGCTGTCTCGGTAATGCTAACTGCGCCCTCTCTCTAAGCAGCCGCTGTCTCTCTGCAATACCAATCACTGAGACTGGTTCCAGGGCCTTATTCGCTCGCAGCGCCGGAAAAATCTTCCACAGGGAAGAGCGATTATGTATGGGAAGGGGATATGGTCATTAGGTCGACATGACATGGGAAGTGGGTGTATGCCGGAACGGCACTTAACAAAGGAGCATAAAAAATAAAATATAAGAGTACCCCCTATAGTGCTTATAGGACAGGAGATTGCGTACAATGGGCCTCACAGCTGGGAGCAAACCCAGCGACAGCGCGCAAATCTGCAGCAGGACAAACCACGCTGCAATGCAATGGGGCAGGGACGGATGTGAGTGGCCAGATATTCTCTGTAAAGCGCTGCGGAATATGTGTGCGCTACATAAATAACGGGTAATAATAATGCACGGTGGGCAAACGCAATTTTTCTGTTATTTGCATGCAGGGAAAATACTGCCCGCTTTTGTATGTGGCGCACAGACATTGCAAGGTGGAGGCCCTCCTCTGCACCCTGGACATGTCTGCACATTACAATTTGCCCCAACCTGCAGCGCAACGCGTTTTTGCCACCTTAATTTCCTCCTTACTCTGAATGAGGCCCAGCAGGTGCAAAGAACCATCAAGACATACAGACCCATGCCCCTGCCCCACCAGAGCTTGCAATCTAATGCCAAAACAAGAATACTTTGAAATGGTAGAAGAGATTCGCGATCCCAAGAGCTCACACTCTAACAGGATATCGCTCAGACTTCTGACCCGCTTCTTGTTTTAGCTCATTAATTACCTTTTAGCGGCATGCATTGGCATTAACCCCTGCTGTGGACTATAGAGGACTCAACGCTGTAAACCTTTGCCCCAGCCTCTGCTCTGCAGAGCGTCGCCCTTCATTCATCCGGAGCCAGGAAGCTGCAGCCTGCAGAGCATCGCTCCAGCATGTATGCTGCTGTCAGTGATCATCAGACATCACTCATATGTGCTCCTGGCGTCGCCGCCGCCGATGACTGCCCTAATGAGGCGTCCGCGGTGCATCTCCCCCATAGGCCACTCTGTTGATAGTGTTCTGCAGAGCATCTCTCCAGCGAGCCCTGCGTGGACCCGCAGAGCATCGCTTAAGTAAACTTGACACTGCAAGTGATCCATCGTTAATTAACCCTGCCAGTGGGTTTCTCCCTACAATACACCCCCCCCCCCCTAATTTCTAGGGTGGCTTATGTGAACCCTGGCCACAATACATGCCACCACACAGCCCCCCCTGAGCCTATGAGGATTGCATCTGCCAGAATAGAACGTACAACCCGCTCTGTCTCATGCCTGCCTGTCTCCCACCATGCACCCTGTGCGGATTATCTACACACAGTGACAGCACCACTGCCACCCACAACAAAGGCACCTGCTGGTCACTCCCACCGGATGCTCCCTACCCCACGATGTGCCCCCCCTGGTACTCACCACCATCCTGCTGCCTGGGAGGGGTAGATGGGAGCTATCATTTAGCCCCCGCCAGACTTCATGGTTGCTCTCGGGGTCCAGGACACACCGTACAATTCCTGAATCCACCAACGTACCCAGGGGTCTCTGTGTCTGGCCGATCCGTCACCGTGCCCCCGCCGCCTTCCGCCTGATACTGGAGGGGCTCTGTCTAGGGGCACTGCCCATGGTGGCATCTATCCATGACTACCAGGCGCTCTCAGTATGTCTCTCTCCCTGACAGTCTCTCATTACATTGTCCCAATTCAGTCAGTGGCTGGCTGGATGTGCATGCCACAGGGGGGGGGGGGGGCAGGAGGAACTGCCATCCAGGTCCCTGACAAAAGATGTGTGAGACACCCCCCTTACCCCTGCCCACCCTCTCTCCTCATAGGGTTCCTCTGTCCATACCCAGCCATGGGCCACCCTCCGGCCTTCCTCACACACATACCATCACAATACTCGGCCTCCCTCCCCCGGCCTGGAGAATGGGATAATCCATTCAGGTGCAAAGACAATGGTAGAATGTGAGATGGAGCCTGGCCAATGGGGGAGAGTCAGGCTCATGCTATTTCTATGTACACATGCAAGGTGGAACCCTGACCCTGCAATGGGAGCACTCAGCCATGGGACAGCTATCTGCAACGCAAATCATCAGTGACCCCACAGCTTCTATCTGTGTATAGAGGCAGCTCCAGCAAATGATTACAGCCACATACTGCAAATATTCACTGGCAGGACAGAGCACACATACAGGAGTGCTACAGTGTTATATTGTATCAGTGTGTGTAATGACACAGGACAGAGTATACCTACAGGAGTGCTACAGTGTTATATTGTACCAGTGTGTAATAACACAGGACAGAGTATACCTACAGGAGTGCTACAGTGTTATATTGTATCAGTGTGTGTAATAACACAGGACAGAGTATACCTACAGGAGTGCTACAGTGTTATATTGTATCAGTGTGTGTAATAACACAGGACACAGCACACATACAGGAGTGCTACAGTGTTATATTGTATCAGTGTGTAATAACACAGGACAGAGTATACCTACAGGAGTGCTACAGTGTTA